>NC_073696.1:262835569-262929259 GCF_029784165.1 Wyeomyia smithii | reverse complement strand
TTACTCTTTTACTCTTTTACTCTTTTACTCTTTTACTCTTTTACTCTTTTACTCTTTTACTCTTTTACTCTTTTACTCTTTTACTCTTTTACTCTTTTACTCTTTTACTCTTTTACTCTTTTACTCTTTTACTCTTTTACTCTTTTACTCTTTTACTCTTTTACTCTTTTACTCTTTTACTCTTTTACTCTTTTACTCTTTTACTCTTTTACTCTTTTACTCTTTTACTCTTTTACTCTTTTACTCTTTTACTCTTTTACTCTTTAACTCTTTTACTCTTTTACTCTTTTACTCTTTTACTCTTTTACTCTTTTACTCTTTTACTCTTTTACTCTTTTACTCTTTTACTCTTTTACTCTTTTACTCTTTTACTCTTTTACTCTTTTACTCTTTTACTCTTTTACTCTTTTACTCTTTTACTCTTTTACTCTTTTACTCTTTTACTCTTTTACTCTTTTACTCTTTTACTCTTTTACTCTTTGATTCTTTTACTCTTTTACTCTTGCACTCTTTTACTCTTTTACTCTTTTACTCTTTTACTCTTTTACTCTTTTACTCTTTTACTCTTTTACTCTTTTACTCTTTTACTCTTTTACTCTTTTACTCTTTTACTCTTTTACTCTTTTACTCTTTTACTCTTTTACTCTTTTACTCTTTTACTCTTTTACTCTTTAACTCTTTTACTCTTTAACTCTTTTACTCTTTTACTCTTTTACTCTTTTACTCTTTTACCCTTTTACTCTTTTACTCTTTTACTCTTTTACTCTTTTACTCTTTTACTCTTTTACTCTTTTACTCTTTTACTCTTTGACTCTTTGACTCTTTTACTCTTTGACTCTTTTACTCTTTTACTCTTTTACTCTTTTACTCTTTTACTCTTTTACTCTTTTACTCTTTTACTCTTTAACTCTTTTACTCTTTTACTCTTTTACTCTTTTACTCTTTCACTCTTTTACTCTTTTACTCTTTTACTCTTTTACTCGTTTACTCGTTTACTCTTTTTTTTTACTCTTTTACTCTTTTACTCTTTTACTCTTTTACTCTTTTACTCTTTTACTCTTTTACTCTTTTACTCTTTTACTCTTTTACTCTTTTACTCTTGTACTCTTTTACTCTTTAACTCTTTTACTCTTTTACTTTTTTACTCTTTTACTCTTTTACTCGTTTACTCTTTTACTCTTTTACTCTTTTACTCTTTTACTCTTTTAATCTTTTACTCTTTTACTCTTTTACTCTTTTACTCTTTTACTCTTTTACTCTTTTACTCTTTTACTCTTTTACTCTTTTACTCTTTTACTCTTTTACTCTTTTACTCTTTTACTCTTTTACTCTTTTACTCTTTTACTCTTTTACTCTTTTACTCTTTTACTCTTTTACTCTTTTACTCTTTTACTCTTTTACTCTTTTACTCTTTTACTCTTTTACTATTTTACTCTTTGACACTTTTACTCTTCGACTCTTTTACTCTTTTGCTCTTTTACTCTTTTACTCTTTTACTCTTTTACTCTTTTACTCTTTTACTCTTTTACTCTTTTACTCTTTAACTCTTTTACTCTTTTACTCTTTTACTCTTTAACTCTTTTACTCTTTTACTCTTTTACTCTTTTACTCTTTTACTCTTTTACTCTTGTACTCTTTTACTCTTTTACTCTTTTACTCTTTTACTCTTTTACTCTTTTACTCTTTTACTATTTTACTCTTTGACACTTTTACTCTTTGACTCTTTTACTCTTTTGCTCTTTTACTCTTTTACTCGTTTACTCTTTTACTCTTTTACTCTTTTACTCTTTTACTCTTTTACTCTTTTACTCTTAAACTCTTTTACTCTTTTACTCTTTTACTCTTTTACTCTTTTACTCTTTTACTCTTTTACTCTTTTACTCTTTTACTCTTTTACTCTTTTACTCTTTTACTCTTTTACTCTTTTACTCTTTTACTCTTTGATTCTTTTACTCTTTTACTCTTGCACTCTTTTACTCTTTTACTCTTTTACTCTTTTACTCTTTTACTCTTTTACTCTTTTACTCTTTTACTCTTTTACTCTTTTACTCTTTTACTCTTTTACTCTTTTACTCTTTTACTCTTTTACTCTTTTACTCTTTTACTCTTTTACTCTTTTACTCTTTTACTCTTTTACTCTTTTACTCTTTTACTCTTTTACTCTTTTACTCTTTAACTCTTTTACTCTTTTACTCTTTTACTCTTTTACTCTTTTACTCTTTTACTCTTTTACTCTTTTACTCTTTTACTCTTTTACTCTTTTACTCTTTTACTCTTTTACTCTTTTACTCTTTTACTCTTTTACTCTTTTACTCTTTTACTCTTTTACTCTTTTACTCTTTTACTCTTTTACTCTTTTACTCTTTTACTCTTTTACTCTTTTACTCTTTTACTCTTTTACTCTTTTACTCTTTTACTCTTTTACTCTTTTACTCTTTTACTCTTTTACTCTTTTACTCTTTTACTCTTTTACTCTTTTACTCTTTTACTCTTTTACTCTTTTACTCTTTTACTCTTTTACTCTTTTACTCTTTTACTCTTTTACTCTTTTACTCTTTTACTCTTTTACTCTTTTACTCTTTTACTCTTTTACTCTTTTACTCTTTTACTCTTTTACTCTTTTACTCTTTTACTCTTTTACTATTTTACTCTTTGACACTTTTACTCTTTGACTCTTTTACTCTTTTGCTCTTTTACTCTTTTACTCTTTTACTCTTTTACTCGTTTACTCTTTTACTCTTTTACTCTTTTACTCTTTTACTCTTTTACTCTTTTACTCTTTTACTCTTTTACTCTTTTACTCTTTTACTCTTTTACTCTTTTACTCTTTTACTCTTTTACTCTTTTACTCTTTTACTCTTTAACTCTTTTACTCTTTAACTTTTTTACTCTTTAACTCTTTTACTCTTTTACTCTTTTACTCTTTTACTCTTTTACTCTTTAACTCTTTTACTCTTTTACTCTTTTACTCTTTTACTCTTTTACTCTTTTACTCTTTTACTCTTTTACTCTTTTACTCTTTTACTCTTTTACTCTTTTACTCTTTTACTCTTTTACTCTTTTACTCTTTAACTCTTTTACTCTTTTACTCTTTTACTCTTTTACTCTTTTACTCTTTTACTCTTTTACTCTTTTACTCTTTTACTCTTTACTCTTTTACTCTTTTACTCTTTTACTCTTTTACTCTTTTACTCTTTTACTCTTTTACTCTTTTACTCTTTTACTCTTTTACTCTTTTACTCTTTTACTCTTTTACTCTTTTACTCTTTTACTCTTTTACTATTTTACTCTTTGACACTTTTACTCTTTGACTCTTTTACTCTTTTGCTCTTTTACTCTTTTACTCTTTTACTCTTTTACTCTTTTACTCTTTTACTCTTTTACTCTTTTACTCTTTTACTCTTTTACTCTTTTACTATTTTACTCTTTGACACTTTTACTCTTTGACTCTTTTACTCTTTTGCTCTTTTACTCTTTTACTCTTTTACTCTTTTACTCTTTTACTCTTTTACTCTTTTACTCTTTTACTCTTTTACTCTTTTACTCTTTTACTCTTTTACTCTCTTACTCTTTTACTCTTTTACTCTTTTACTCTTTTACTCTTTTACTCTTTTACTCTTTTACTCTTTTACTCTTTTACTCTTTTACTCTTTTACTCTTTTACTCTTTTACTCTTTTACTCTTTTACTCTTTTACTCTTTTACTCTTTTACTCTTTTACTCTTTTACTCTTTTACTCTTTTACTCTTTTACTCTTTTACTCTTTTACTCTTTTACTCTTTGATTCTTTTACTCTTTTACTCTTGCACTCTTTTACTCTTTTACTCTTTTACTCTTTTACTCTTTTACTCTTTTACTCTTTTACTCTTTTACTCTTTTACTCTTTTACTCTTTTACTCTTTTACTCTTTTACTCTTTTACTCTTTTACTCTTTTACTCTTTTACTCTTTTACTCTTTAACTCTTTTACTCTTTTACTCTTTTACTCTTTTACTCTTTTACTCTTTTACTCTTTTACTCTTTTACTCTTTTACTCTTTTACTCTTCTACTCTTTTACTCTTTTACTCTTTTACTCTTTTACTCTTTTACTCTTTTACTCTTTTACTCTTTTACTCTTTTACTCTTTTACTCTTTTACTCTTTTACTCTTTTACTCTTTTACTCTTTTACTCTTTTACTCTTTCACTCTTTTACTCTTTTACTCTTTTACTCTTTTACTCGTTTACTCTTTCACTCTTTTACTCTTTTACTCTTTTACTCTTTTACTCGTTTACTCGTTTACTCTTTTTTTTTACTCTTTTACTCTTTTACTATTTTACTCTTTTACTCTTTTACTCTTTTACTCTTTTACTCTTTTATCTTGTACTCTTTTACTCTTTTACTCTTTTACTCTTTTACTCTTTTACTCTTTTACTCTTTTACTCTTTTACTCTTTTACTCTTTTACTCTTTTACTCTTTTACTCTTTTACTCTTTTACTCTTTTACTCTTTTACTCTTTTACTCTTTTACTCTTTTACTCTTTTACTCTTTTACTCTTTTACTCTTTTACTCTTTTACTCTTTTACTCTTTTACTCTTTTACTCTTTTACTCTTTTACTCTTTTACTCTTTGACTCTTTTACTCTTTTACTCTTTTACTTTTTTACTCTTCTACTCTTTTACTCTTTTACTCTTTTACTCTTTTACTCTTTTATTTTTTTACTCTTTTATTTTTTTACTCTTTTACTCTTTTACTCTTTTACTCTTTTACTCTTTTACTCTTTTACTCTTTTACTCTTTTATTCTTTTACTCTTTTACTCTTTTACTCTTTCACTCTTTTACTCTTTTACTCTTTTACTCTTTTACTCTTTTACTCTTTTACTCTTTTACTCTTTTACTCTTTTACTCTATTACTCTTTTACTCTTTTACTCTTTTACTCTTTTACTTTTTTACTTTTTTACTCTTTTACTATTTTACTCTTTTACTCTTTTACTCTTTTACTCTTTTACCCTTTCACTCTTTTACTCTTTTACTCTTTTACTCTTTTACTCTTTTACTCTTTTACTCTTTTACTCTTTTACTCTTTTACTCTTTTACTCTTTTACTCTTTTACTCTTTTACTCTTTTACTCTTTTACTCTTTTACTTTTTTACTCTTTTACTCTTTTACTCTTTTACTCTTTTACTCTTTTACTCTTTTACTCTTTTACTCTTCAACTTTTCAACTCTTTTACTCTTTCACTCTTTTACTCTTTTACTCTTTTACTCTTCAACTTTTCAACTCTTCTACTCTTTCACTCTTGTACTCTTCTACTCTATTACTCTTTTACATTTCTACTCTTTAATTCTTCTACTCTTTTACTCTTCCACCACTTGACTCTTTCATCACCTTATTGTTTAACTCCTTTACTATTTCGTCACTTTACTCACATACTTCTTGACTCCTGCGCCTCTTTACTCTTGTACCACTTTACTATTGTACCCCTCTACTCTTTTACCACGTTATTCTTTCACCTCTTTACCCTTTCTCCACTTTTTTTTTATCTTAACTGTTTTATAACTTTTCTCTTTCACAGTTTTACTTTTTTACCACGCAACTCTATTACCACTTAAGTGTTCTACCACTCTCTTATTACTTCTTTTTTTACCACTTCACTCTGTTACCACTTTACGCTTCTACCACTTCGTTCATTTACCACTTCACGCTTTCGCCACTTTTTTCACCACTTTACGCTTCTAGCACTTCTTTCTCTGTCCACTTTACTTATTTACCACTTTACTCTTTACTCATTTTACTCTTTTACAACTTTACTTTTTCAGCACTTTACGCTTTCATTATCTTACTCTTTCACTACTGTACTCTTTCACCACTATTTTACTCCTTCACCCAGGAGGAATCGACCTTCTACGTGGAGAGCACTGCGCTTGAAAGGTATCTCCAATGGTGCAATATGCAAAAAAACACAAGCAGCAGAGTGAAAATTGTGACAGACTGCGGACAATCGCCCCCGGAGTTGATTAAACTTGGCGGTGCTGTTGTTGCGATAAATTATAACGTCCCTTGCGGCTCGGATTTCATCGTAAATTCCAACACAAGACAAGAGCTGATGATATGCGCTGTGTGCATTAATCATCCTCTTTCCCGGGATTCGCGGGTAACGGGGGTCCAGACATCCTTGTGACGTGGGCGTATGTCAGTACAGTCAGGTTTTTTTTACGCGGGGGATATGTACCTCGTAGAAAAACCGCGTAAAAAAAACCGCGTTAATTCAAAAATCCGCGTAAAAAAACCGCGCTAATTCAAAAATCCGCGTGAAAAAAAAACGCGTTAATTCAAAAATCCGCGTAAAAAAACCACGTTTTTTTTAAAATCCGCGTAAAGTAGTCCAGCAAGAAGGGCTTTAGAAAAAACCCGAGACACTCTAGAACCAGTATTTAATACAGTATTTAATTGTCCTCTTTGTCGGTCATTCCGGATCTTTCGGTGGGCGGAGAGTATTTTTTGGACTAAGTCTTTTACTAGATAAACACTTGAACGTTTCTGGTTCCAAACCCACGTTAATTCGGAAATTCGTGAACATTTTTTTGAATTAGCGCGGTATCGCGTAAAAAAAACCGCGTTAATTCAAAAATCCGCGTAAAAAAACCGCGTTCATTCAAAAATCCGCGTAAAAAAAACCTCGTAAAAAACCGCGTAAAAAAACCTGACTGTACTCTCATCCTCGTCAGAAATACTTTAACTTGAGTAGGACAGCTTAGCATCGCTGCCGCCATACTTGAGCAGTTTGTAATGTGAAATTAGCAGCTGAATCATAAATCACGATAAAGCTTAGCAAATTGGGTTGAATTTTAGACTTTGATTGTAGAAACATGAATAAATAATAACTCGAGACTGAAATCGATACAAAAACATTACATACCGTACGGATTAGTTTACACAGTAAATTTGTGGTTTTCCGAACTCATAAAAATACTTTTGCAGGAAATTTATACAAGCTTCAGAAGCGAACTATTTCACGTGTAAATTATTGCTTTGAATCGATTAATGAAAGTTGTAATTACAATTTCAATTGCGATTGATCATCAAAAAAATTAATTTGGCCAATTAATGAGCGAGCGATAAATTATTAAATTTCAATTATTTACCAGATTACCTGTCATTATCATCAAACATTTGTTATTCTTTTCTCTTCCGCGGCTAGAGTATAATTTTTCGCGTTCAGCAACACCCACAGGTGCCGGGTTTCACGCAGTGCGTCACATTCGGGTTCTTCCACACGCCCGGCATGGAAACGGCCTACAACCTGTTCTGTGTGATAGCGATGTACTTCATGCCGTTGATGATCATTAGTGCTGCCTACACGGTCATCCTGTGCGAGATTTCCAACCGATCCCGGGAGAAAGGTAAGCAAACGACAACAAAAAACGTAAAACATCCAATCGAACCCCTGAAGGGTTTTCCGTGAGTCTGTTGTTTGTCAGAAACAGCTATGCTCAAAGTAGGCCAAACAGAAACAAAAGCAATTGGCGCCTGAGTGAGGGGGAGTAATTAAATATTTATTCCTGTCGTCATAGAGACCTCTTGGATGAAAGCTTAGATCGTGTTTGAAATTGCTTTTTGTTAGCTCAGACGTGAATAGAAAAGTAAGAAAAGATGGTCTTACTTCTAGGCTTGTTTGTATTGGAAAGTTGAAGCGAATTTAACCCAATCTTGTTTCAAACAAAGGTGCTCAATTCGATTGATTTGAAATTTGTTTTTGTTGTTGTTTTTTTTTGCTATCATGTTACTCTCAATGAAATTGCTTGTTTCTGTAAGACAATTTATTGAGAAAACTTTTGTTTATAGATTTTGAGGACCTTACAGTTACGAGTTAAAAATTATCTTAGTTTAAAAAAGTAATTGAATAGCTCCCGTTCATTAATTCCAGTTACAAAATTGTTAAGAAAAAATAAAATTGAATGCAGCTTCATGAAAAAAAAAAGAAAAACGAATACCACCCCGATGCGACGCTGTCGATAATCAATCTAATTAATTAGCATAAATCATTTCAGAATGGCAACTTTTAATTGAGCAAATGCATATTTTTCCGCTCCATGTTGTTTTACCTCATCGATATTGCGTTTTTATTGTGTGATTTTATTCTTCTACGCACGCATTTATGTATTCTATTTTCGCTGAACTAATCAATACAAGTGGAAATAGACCTTTGCCGTCTTTGCTGTAGCTGGTGATGAATAATGTATTGTTATGATGAGATTGTTCGCATACGTACGTGCTAATTTTAAATTTTTAGTTTTCGATTGAGTTAAACGTGAAACTGTCAAATTTTACAATCGACGAACAGACTTTGAACAAAAATCATTTGAATTTTCGTTTAATTTTGATGGCAATTAAAATGCAGGGCATGTCTCAAATTTTTTAGCTGTCATGTAAACATATTCAGATTATTAAAAGTCTGAATAGGTTCCTCAGATTGAAAAGAAAAAAATATGTATGCTACAGAATAAAAGAAAAAATACGACAAGGTAAGCAGTCCTAGAGGTTCTATGAAATGGTGACGTAGGACTTAACAATGTAATTATGGGGTTTTCTAGTTACAAAGTTACAGTTTTTGAGCCCCGAAATCCAAGAGTTTTTTAACTTCATCAAGATGAATAATGTGGTCTTATATTGGACTGATCACGATGGTGGGCACGATGCTAATTTTTAGTCAGTGGTTTCGCTAACTTTCAAGCAGATTAGCGAACTGTACTCTTAGAACGTACACGCAAATTTATTCCTCATTACTTTAGAAGCAATAACGCAAAATGCCTTCTTTGGTAACAAATCTGTTACTTTACTTAATTGCTCAATAAAGTTCTTCTCCAGTCAAGTAATAACATATAGTGTCATATATTTTGCACATGTTACAGGAGGACGACTATCTAATGTGGTGTGCGTGTATTAGTTTGCTCGTTGTATGCAGACGGAGTAAAGTAAAAATATGACAAGAGCTGCCAAGCATCATTTTTCCCCGTCATACCGTATGCAAACGTTGATGATTTTTAAGATTCATATGCGTCTTGAAATCAAATCACGATCTGTGAACTTCGTTAGAGAAAAACACAAACATTTTCTCTCTGCAACAATGTTGAAAACGCACACTCATCGCTTCACGAAACTCATTTGGATCTGTTTGAAGATACAAAACTCGTCCCATCTAGAACAACATTCGCATCTCCGGCAACTCTGGTCACACAGTATTACACTTAGAATAATTTTCGCTTTAAAATTACGCGAAAAATCAGGTAGATCGCGGTTTTTGCCAGAGACAGCATGTTCCACATAACTGCGACGAGTAATATGTGATTATCCCTTGGAATTTATATGGTTTTCACATACAATTTATGTGCTATCGATAAAGGTTACAGAAAAAAACAAAAAATGTTACGTGAATTTCCGATGTTTAATTAATGAAGGTATATCATTTGTATCACTGACATGATTTTCACTGAGAATTGGCACGAGTGACATTCAATCTCAGTGTGATGAGAGTGAGAGTGAAATGGCTGTTGTATCCTTGTCATTTTGCAGTGTCGAAATTTCGCAACACTGGACTCACATTCGTTTTTGTGCTTACGAAGCAAACAGACGTTATTTCAGTCCGCTCCGACCCGCACATTCGATTCTAAACAATAACTAAACAGCCTGTGTACGGCGCGTGTGATTTCTCGAGTCGTTCTGTGTTGTATAAACAATAGCTTGCAGTGTAACGACAGAAGCAAATTCTCCGCACCGCCAGGTGCAGATTACAGATAAGCAGCAGATTCAACATCAACAGGCCGCTGCGCCGTTACCGAACTTATTGCGAAGGAGAGCAATCAACAGAGTTATGTAGTTTTTTGCCGTAGAATACGTCTTACGGCAACATGTATAGGGACCCAACTTCAATACAGGGATCCAATTTCAAAACCGAAAGCATCGAGAGCGTCACGAAAATTTTCCAATTTCAAACGTTTTGAACTCAGTCAGCTTCCAACCGATTTCTGTCATTTTTTCCAGCATTCGATTGGAAAATCATCTAAGCATCCGTCCAAATGCAGATAATTGTAATCTGATTGTTCGAACTATTGTACTATTGAAAATTGTTGAACATTGTCGAAACGCAAATATCGCCTTTTGATTGGTCGCTTGCTGCTTTTCCCTAAAAAGGACGACAGAATAGAGTACCTAGCTAGCCGGGAATGCACTCTTTGGGCTATATAAGAGACTGTTTCTCCTCAAGCAAATCAGGGCAGGGTCACTCCACCGTTCACCAACTAACTAGAGTTACTCAGATCCTAAGGCGGAACAAGTCCGTTAGTAAAACATCTGCCATGGCATTGTTGGACATCGAAAAGGCGTTCGAGAATGTCTGGCATGATGGCCTGGTGTTTAAGCTGCAGCGATTCAACCTCCCGATATTCCTCGTGAATCTGTCGAATAGATCATTCCAGGTCTTCCTCAACAACATTCCCTCTGATTCGTTTAACGTAGATGCTGGGGTCCCACAGGGTAGCCTTCTTGGTCCCATCCTGTTCAACATATTTAGCTCAGATGATCCATCGACTGGTTGGTCTTCAGGGGCTGGAGGAACGTAGAACAACATCGTTGACTAGGTTCAAAGAGTCCTGCGCCAGGTCACCTCACCAGATCATTCGTGAGCTGGTACCTTAGTTTTAAGTGAGTTATTCGTAGTTAAGTAGGTTATCAAAATTTATTTTTCAATTAAAAACAAGTCCTATAAAGGATTAACTGTAAAATTCTACACAAATAATGTAAATCTATAGAATTAAGTAATTAGCAAACCTCAAAAGTAGGATGCAGAGCCTAAATGGCTAAACAATTATTATAAAAACCATATGTAACCATATAAAAATATAAATAAATGTAATTTAAGCAAAAATCAAGCAAATCAGTTAACTAGCAGCAGGCAGAAGCAGCGTGGATTAACAGCGGGCAATAGCGGCGGTGGTAGTGGTTAGCTGCAGTTCCTACCTCTTTCAGTTCGGCTTCCCTTCGATCTGAGTTGAACCCCATCAGCGGTAATCCAATTCAGATATCGTTGGGTTAATACAACCCGAAACTGAAAGAGACTCGCACCGCCAGGTGGTTTCACAAGCTATCATCATCCAGCGTATGTATATATAGTAGGGTGGGGAATCGTTATATGAAAAAAACGAAACTTGATAGCAGAAAGCCAGAACCAAGTTTTTTTTTGTTCTATTTTGGGCCCCAAACAATCCTAAATTCATCGGAAGTCGTTTGGTTTTGTCTCCGCTTGGCGCATTGCTTTTCAAATTTATATGGAGATTTGTATGGAAAAACCAACTTTTATGCATTTTCCATTCTAAAGAGCTCAAAATCGCTCAAACCATAGGTTTCATAACATCAAATGGTAGGTTTTTTGATGCCTTACAACTTGGCCGAAGACACTAAAGAGCTAGGGTGTCCCAAAAAAATACTAGAGCTGTTCAAAGTTGAGTATGTCGAAATTTATGTTGCAAATCATTTTCTCTGCCAACACTGCCAGTGTACCGGCGTCAGTCAGATTTCCATCAGAAGTTACCTTTGAAACACGTTGTAGATGCTTTCTACGCCTAGAATATTGATTTAAATTTGTTTGCTTGATACCGGTGCATTGGTAATGTTGGAAGAAAACAAGCTTTTCTGCATTTAAATCGACACACTCAACTTTGAACAGCTATAGCTCTTCCTAGGGACATTCTAGCTCTTCAGTGTCTTCTGCAAAGTTGTTCGGCATCTAAAATACTATACTTTAACATAATGTAGTGCATTATTAGAGCATTATTGAGCTTTCTAGAAAGGTAAATGCAAAAAAGTGGGTTTTCCCATAAAAATTTTCGTACAAATTTGAAATGCAATGCGCCAAGCGGAGACAAAACCAATCGACTTCCGGTAAGTTTAGGGTTGTGTGAGGCCCCAAAAGGAACCATAAAAACTTGGTTCTGGAAAATCAATCATTTTTCCCCACCCTAATATATAGGGTGTGTGCACATAACGTGTGTGAATATCTATAGCGTGTGTCGCTAAAGACAGCCTCAAAACAATTCAATTTCATTCTTGTTTTGGATACGGCAGCAAGTGAAACCGCATAGCTACACATAGCTTCTGCTGTTCTTCATTGTCGTTACCGGTGCCGGCTATGGAAGTAAACGTCATCTGGAGCCCCCAATTGAGTGTATTTCCAAACCTATTCCAAAAAATACATTGACATAAGACAGGCTGTCGTATTCTACGTTAACTTTGCGGTCGTGTCTTATAAGCAACCTCTTCAACTTTTTTCTTGTTTTTTTTTTCTACCGTGCCGGCTCTATATTTGAGCTCGCAGATTTGATTCTTTCGTCTAACATACGGACGATGAAGAAACCGACTCCTGGAACCTCCACCGTTCGTCCAATTCGGGCGGGTACAAGGCTCCGCAAGTCGGAATAGGAGACTCACCTGAGCTGATCCATTGGGTGAAGCTGTACCCTGAAGATTCTGTGCGGCCGTGGATTGTATGTTTCCGGCCGAAAGTGAAAGCATTGAACACAATGCAAATTTCACGGGATCTGGCTAAATGGTTTGAAGCAGTGACAGAAATCACGAAAGTCCGCCCGAATAAACTGCGTGTATCGGTGTCATGCCTCAAGCAAGCAAAAGAGATTGCTGCTTTTGAGCTCTTGACGCGGGACGTGTACATTCTAGCTCGTATAGTTGAGATTGACGGCGTGGTCAG
This sequence comes from Wyeomyia smithii, assembly GCF_029784165.1. Taxonomy (NCBI): domain Eukaryota; kingdom Metazoa; phylum Arthropoda; class Insecta; order Diptera; family Culicidae; genus Wyeomyia; species Wyeomyia smithii. Next base: position 262,916,520 of record NC_073696.1, on the reverse strand, counting down.
CAAGGCGAATCTGATGGTCGGGGTCCTGTTGAAGGCTGAAAAAGGCCTTTTCAAGGACTCCAGTTTTTAACCGTAAAGATAGTCGATTGCAAGCGATTGCATTGCAACTTACACCCAATCAGACTCTTTTCGCGTGACCTTCGCCGTGTCACGCCGGTTGTGCTCATGGACAAGGTGCGTCTACTCGTGCGCTTGTTTGTGCCGTGCGTAATGAATTACCTTCAGTGCAAGCAGTTGGGTCATACGGCCACCCACTGCGGCAATAAAGAACGTTGTGGCAAATGATCGTTTGTGGCAAGCTTTGACAAGGGGAAAGGGGGTTGGATTGAAAATGACACAAATTTTTTTAAGGAGTCCAATCTTTTTCATCGCACAATACTTTGCAGCGGAAACTGTCGAAATTTTTTCATCTGTGACATTCAGTAATCTTCTGAAAGCTCTTCTAGCACATAAACAATCGCTTGAATTCTCAACGCGTGCCTTTTAACAGTGGCAATTATTAGAAATTGTTTTCGAAGCTGGTACGTCTAGCGATTTATTTTTTTCGCGAGTTCGTGAATATTATTTTCTGTGTTTTCTACAGACATGGATCGTATGGAGTTGTATCAACAACTTTTCACCTCGTACCAAAAGACGGTCTTTTTTTAAACGAATTGCCTCTACACATCTTTTTTTGCACGGTTTCTCGAAATATCACGGGTTTTCTAAACACGAAAAATTGACCCGATTTTTTTGCACGGTCACGAAATTTTTTTTACACGCCTTTTGCGCACGGTTACTGGAAATAACATGTTTTTTTGCACGGATTTTCGAAAAAACACGTTTTTTTTTACACTGGACGCATCCCCCGTGCAAAAAAAGAATCGGGTGTGCTGCAAATCAGAAATCAATTATATAGACATATACTGCCGTTTCAATCATAGTAGTCCCATGTTCTACACAAACGTTATGCACGCTGAAACAACTATGCTTGGAACGGCAGTATAACATCATATGAAATGCTGTCAAAACTGTATGAGTGATGAATAAATTGAATTTTACACGGAGTTTTTCAGATTTTTTTATAAATGTTACAGCTTGTTTTTTTTTTTGTACGTTTTCCTTAGAACGGGGGGAAGGGGGGGTCTAATGCTACGTTTTTTTTTCAGGGGCGGTTGAGATTTTATGACCAAATCCTCGTAGCTTTTGGGAAGGGGGGATGCCAAATTCATCAAAAAATGCGACGTCGTTTAGGTATGCTCCCTGTGGAGAAAAATATTATGAACTAAATTTGTTTATTTGATGTACCTAACTTAAACTCATAATAAAAGCTATTGAACTATTAAAGTGCGTTGTTATACTCAAAATATTATGCATTTCAGTGGCATTCAACAAAAATCATACAGATTGTTCCTGCACATTAATGAGTAATTGAAGTTCAATAAACCCTTACATTTCTATTTTATTATTATTTATTACAGTCAGTTTTTTACGCCGGTTTTTTTCATAATTTAAAAAAAAACGGTACAAGACGGACGGTCGACCTCATTTCAGTCACGTTTTCCGTTTCCGAACACCGGAATCATATATTAGTTTAAAAAAATCAATTTTTGGTGCGAATAAATTTTCAAATTTATAACATTGTTTTTTGGCATTTTGAATGACCACTATCATATTCAGTCAAAGTTAAAACATTATTTTTTCATTCCGTTATTTTTTCATTCCAATTTAGTCTTTTTTCGCGCGGTTCCATACAAATTTGAAAAGTATCCCCCGCGTAAAAAACCTGACCGTACAATCGATTTTTACAATGCATCTGAAAAAAGTTTTTCAAACTGTTATATTTATTATGAATTTATTCAGTTTTAAGTTCATAAATTGGTTGTTCATTTAAGTTTCTGCACAAATTTATCCAAGGATGCGTTGAAGTCAAACAAGTGTTTAACACTAGCAAACGACGGGATCAATACCTATAGCCAAACGATGTGCGATGATAAGGGGTCTGCAGAAATTCAGTCGAGTTCTTCATGGAGTGATTTGGCTAGACACAGTCCAATGGGATCGGCGACGAAACTCAAGTTTACGCGTAGAATTTTTTTACCTGCAGCTGATATCTTATCGGTCGTAATTAAAAAGTGCTTGAGTCGATCAAACCGGGGGGAACATCAGAAGCCGCTAATTCCTTATAGTGAGAGGCAACTTTATCAGCGAAAACGGAAGCGAAGTAGGTACTTTGCAAACAGTTCACATGTTTCGGATTCCGATGTTGATTCATCATTGTCGGAACTTCATTCATGGGTATGGAAGGTTTTTTTATAGTTAACAAAGTTCCAGTCGGTAGCACATATGTATGTCCTGAACAATGTGAGATTCAAATGGCAATACTCATCACTATAACGTTTAAAGTCATTCTCTGTAAGCGTACTTTTCACTCGACATTGCTTCACAAAAGGCAGATTATAATGCAACTTCTGAGCAATTACCTTGCAAAATCGGTCAAGTAAATCGTTGATATCAGTGCAGGCTTGCAGACTTTAGCAACCAGAGTTCAATAAATAGTCAGACAGCGCAGCAAAATCTATCCTGCGATAATTCAGCGATCTGGTTTCTACCTCAACAAATGCACGAGCAGAGCAGTATCACTACTACAAGTGATAGTGAGAGGCGGATGGTGAACCAGCGGTAAAATTCTGTGTTCAATCGACAGTTGGCAAATAAAATTCATACCGTCTACCACCAATGTTGCACTAGCTGCAGGGAGATTAAATAATGGCTGAGTCGTTAGTGCATGCTAGTCGCGGTTGATTGAAGTCGCCACAGACCAGCACAATATTGTTATCCCCACTTTTCTCGCACAGCTCACCGACAGAAGCGATATGCTTTTTCGTGACGCCAACATCGTGATTTCTGTCGGGTGGAATATATACACCGCACAGTAGCTTCGACTACTGAACTAGCATAGCAATGTGCTACGGCTCCTACGGCTTCAACAAAGCTAGATTTGTTACTGTTTTGGGACGTTGAATGATGTTCCAAAAAGCTGCATAGAACTGATTCGGTCGTCCAAGCTCGTTTCAGTTAAAATTATGATGTCAATATTGCAGTCACATCAATTTTTGTACACAGTCCGAGCACATTCTGGTAGGCGATTCGGATTTCGCTGTCATTGATAAAGTCATGTTGCAACGGTTGCAATACAGCATTATTCAGTGCACGAAAGTTAGAATTAGTTAACAAATACATGCTTCTGGTGAAAATCCGAAGGATTCCATCAACAACAGAAGTACACAGTAAATTTAGGTATATCATATTCGTCTTGGGTCGTCGGTACAAGTTATTAGGTTGGTCAATGAACTTGAGGAACAGCAAGTCTGCGGGTCACGAAGCTGCATTTAGAGCTCGATTCTGCAACTCGCATTCTAAGATTACTTTGAACGAAACGAAGGATCCAAGCAACGAATTTTTATATAGGAGCTGGCAATAGACGGCAATACTTGAAAATGGCAGGTTTTTTTTAAATCGCTATATCTGGATAATGACGAGAGGTAGACAAAAGTTAGCTGTTAAAAAAGTGTCTGGTTGTTCTATAAAAACATTGACAAAATTGAATTTGAGATCTCACGCCAAAAAAAAAAAATTTAAAAACTAAAATTAAGTAAAAACAATCGGTATCTCACATGTTTTTAAAAAAAAGGGGTTTTGAAAGACAATTAGTGCCTTGGACTTCTACTGCACAGATCAAAGCGAGCACTCTTGAGAAAAAAAGAGCCTCTGAGCAAACTTTTCTATGTATGACGCGGTTTCACATCTCGTCAAGTTGGCGCGAAATTCTTCTTAACCGTTATGTACTCGGCAATTTTAACACACGTAAATACTCGGCAGGGTACCCGGGTACCCACCAAAATGAAATGCTTCTTACTTTTTTAATTCCTGACCGATTTTCAATCTTGACCCGTCAAAAGATTGGAAAATTTGTTTATTTTTAGTATACGGGACCTATTGGTCCCCATATGGTTCCTGCAAATCCGGATCTCCGGGGCCAGGTTCAAGATGCGAGACAAATTTTAACAATTGGCAATAAAACCAAACAATATTGGTATCGGAATCCATGAAATCACTCCAGAAGTTGACTTTTATAAATTCTGAGTCCATTTTCCGAGTTATCCTTGAAATGACCATTCTGGAGCAGATTCCTGTGGGGCCCTAAATGGCCACCAACATGAGTTGATAGAAACCCTAGCAATATGTATATCAAAATTCCTGAAATCACTCCAGGAATCTTTTTTTTGTTCATCTGTCAATTTGTCTCCAGAAGGCTATTTCAAAAACTTATTCGAAGCTTATTCAGTTCAGAATGTAATGATAAAGACTTTATATTTTTATTTAGAGTTTTCTGGCCCATTGCAAATCGTTTATTATTTCAAGTTTTTGCACGAATAACAAGTCGTTTTAAATCTGAAACATAACAAATGTAAAAAAAAACTTAGTTATATGAATGAAAAAAATAACAATTAACAAAATTAGCAATCGTTGAAAATGTCCTTGCTGTGCTCGGTGCATATTGGCTTGCAGCGTGTACAGCATGTCTTCCTTGTCTTCCTGCGTTTATTGTCCAAATTTTGCAAATGTGGCAGACGCCAGCTTGTGGGACTCTTCCAGTTGAGTCTCGTTTGACCGAGGTAGATGTATCAGCTGCAGTTGTTGATCCGAGATCTTTGCCAATAACTTGCTCATATGCATATTGCTAGGGTTTCTATCCAATCATGTTGATGGCCATATAGGGCCTCACGGAAATCTGCTCCGGTGCGACCATTTTGAGGACAACTCATCAGTGGGACCCTAAATAGTTGTAAATCGATTCCTGGAGTGATTTCAAGAATTTTGATATGCATATTGCTTGGGTTTCTATCCACTCATGTTGATGGCCATTTAGGGCCCCATGGGAATCTGCTCCGGTAAGACCATTTCGAGGACAACTCACCAGTTGGACCAAAAACAGAAAGATCACTCAAATTTGTTTCTTTTGTTCCACAGTCCGGAGCGGCCCATATCTGTAGCTCGCACTCATCTCGTCGACATAGTTACCACTTCGTCCAGCAAATCGGTGTGTCGCATAGAGACGGAATGCTGGGGGCGGTTTTGGTTTAGTAGCGAAATCGTCAATTTTATTGCTCAATGCTTCTTCTTCATCTTTTTGTGTGAACTGTCTACTGACGGCACGGCTAGATCAGACTGAGCGGGTGACTGTGATTGCGTTTGCATAGTTTCGGTTATATAGGAGCTAATGCTGTGGCCATTTTTTTAGCTCATCCTTGCTGGTGGAGCGAATCAATGAAATTTTTTCAGATGTAGAGGCCGCCCGCAAGCATTAATACCTCAGCACTGCTGGTTCATATACAAACAAAATTTATCTTAAAGTAGAGAAAGAAATAAAGACAAGTGAAATAACATATAAATGAAACTTATATGTCTACAAAATTCGGGAATATTAAATAGGTAAAAATTGCAATATAACCAGAAACGATACAGAGACAAGACAAATATGAGACAACAATGAGATAGAAATAAGACAAAAATGAGTAAAAATAAGACGATATGATAGTTAATTAATGACAGCAATGACAAAAGAAAAATTGACATAAGGGTATTAACAATAACGCAGAAATAAAAATTACGCTGAATAAATATGAGAATAATAAGTTACCTTCAACTCAGTCAAAAATAAGATAAAAATAAAAAAAAGTGTGAGAAAAAAGAAAAAACAAACAAAACGATATAAGGCAACCTCGATATAACGTAACTCGATATAACGTAACTTTTACCTCGATATAACGTAACTTTTCAAAATGTATTGAAATTGAAAATAAGCAACTGTTTTTGGGCTATAAATTGCTTGACAAAAATGTTTGTAGTAAGTTTTGAAACCAATGAAACCAATGCGGGAAATGTTCAAAATGAGCATAAGAAAGGTTTAAAAATACTAATAGGTGATGGGAAACAGGTTTTCAGGCATCCTTCAGTAACAATTCACAGTCTAATTAAAAAAAATTTTTTTTGCTTTTTTGCTTGTTGAAATTTTCTCTAAATGGGCATAAGAAAGGTTTAAAAATACTGAAAGGAGATGGGTAACAGGTTTTCGCGCATCTATGAGTAACCACCAACAGTCTTGCACCGATTGAAAAAAATTTTTTTTGCTTGTTGTAAATTGTCCTAAATGGGCATAAGAAGGGTTTAAAAATACTGATAGGTTATGGAAAACAGGTTTTCGCACATCTTTAGGTAACTATTAACGTTTTTGCATAAATCAAAAAAAATTTTTTTGCTTCGATATAACGTAACTCGATATAACGTAACGAAAATAAAAATAAAGTTGCCTTATATCGAGGTATGCCTGTATTGCCAGAACAAAAAAAAAAATCTTAACATATAAAATTGCAGCTCTGTCTGTCTGTCTGTCTGTCTGACTGTCTGTCTGTCTGTCTGTCTGTCTGTCTGTCCGTCTGTCTGTCTGTCTGTCTGTCTGTCTGTCTGTCTGTCTGTCTGTCTGTCTGTCTGTCTGTCTGTCTGTTTGTCTGTTTGTCTGTCTGTCTGTCTGTCTGTCTGTCTGTCTGTCTGTCTGTCTGTCTGTCTGTCTGTCCGTCCGTCCGTCTGTCTGTCTGTCTGTCTGTCTGTCTGTCTGTCTGTCTGTCTGTCTGTCTGTCTGTCTGTCTGTCTGTCTGTCTGTCTGTCTGTCTGTCTGTCTGTCTGTCCGTCCGTCCGTCCGTCTGTCTGTCTGTCTGTCTGTCTGTCTGTCTGTCTGTCTGTCTGTCTGTCTGTCTGTCTGTCTGTCTGTCTGTCTGTCTGTCTGTCTGTCTGTCTGTCTGTCTGTCTTTTTGTCTGTCTGTCTGTCCGTCCGTCCGTCTGTCTGTCTGTCTGTCTGTCTGTCTGTCTGTCTGTCTGTCTGTCTGTCTGTCTGTCTGTCTGTCTGTCTGTCTGTCTGTCTGAACTAATCAACTAAATGGAACCAGATTTCGCGGGTGAATGATTTTAGGGGTGACAAATAAGTTCATAATGGTTTGACACACCTCTCTCTTCTATAAGAGAGGGGTCTCATACAAATAAAACACAAATTTGGCTGAAAGCAAACGTGACGGGACAGATTCGAACATAATTACCGGACATGTTCAGCAAGGCTGTATAGTGCTGCGGTCTGCTAGTTGCTGTGGAAAGCCGCGATCGAATGAGTCGCCTGCGCAGTCTTGCTGCGCTAAAATGAGCGGCTGCTCTGCTGGCTACAGGTCGAGCCAGTTTATAGTAGGAATCAACCGTCCTCTTGCTGCAGAATCGGTTATACAAACCATTTATATCTTTTTGAATGTAGAGACATAAGTTTGATACCTTTGACAAAGTTGCTAGTGAAACCTTCTGCCACAATTTTTCTCAAAGATACTGGCTGTCTAGCTCGATGTTATAAATGATGTTATAATCACTCGTCCATTTCAAACGAGGCGTTTTCTGAAGATCGCTGGAGATAACGGTTCAGGACATCGTATCAATTTCTTGTTGAGTCTGTAGTTTTATTCTGCTTTACTAGAGAAAACAGTTTATTCTCATTATTTTAGTTTTCCACTTTGAAACTTGTGCTGTTCGACGACCGTCATGTTTCATAGGTAACCAAATCATGGTGGTCATGGCCGTTGATTAGGAGGACTGTTGGAAGCATGTTGGCCTAACTTATAGAATAAAATTTGTTGTTATGGGCAGAAGGAGGACTTTGGGTCCAACTCTGATGTGCGCTTTTGGCAAAGAAAAACAACGTAATGTGAGTCAAAGTCAAATTCAATTAGAAAAATTATCCAGCAGAAACGCGCAGAAACTTTAATCTGATTAGTACACTTGATCTCCTTTCAGTGATTTGCTGCTATTCTAACTCATTTTACTCTGGTTTGTCTACGTAATTTTTTCGCTGACTGATGACTGCCCGTGAGAGGTGAATTGTGTACTTTTCGCTAGGGTTGTTTGCCCTCCAAGTAATCTGCACCGTAGTTTTCACTTTGTCGTCGCTTCTTTCCCGGAATCGGTACGCCGCGTGACAAGGCAAAAAGAAAACAGATATCTTTTACCCGAAGGGTGCCGTAGTGTAGATTGAATAGTCAGTCTGCCACAGCTAATTTGCTGCACCTATTACCACCGCGTACGTTCGTACATTTTTCTCGGAAATTAATTATGGAGTTGTAACGAAAACAACTAGCGTTCCCATGATACTGTGGATTACGTTAATGCTACTTGCGCTTGTAACGAACTAGGTTTGTGGTATCGTAAACTGGAAACAGTACTAATGATGTTTGCTATAAGTTACCATGCGTTCGCGTGGTTAGCGCGATAGTGGGTGCGCGTGGTGCTTAGTTTCCGTTATTGATTTTAAACGATGCACAGTAAAAAAATCTGAATATTACACGTCACTTATATTATTTTCTCATTAAAATTTCAGTTACTTCTGACGTAAACCACGATTTTGTTTGCAATATCATATAAATTTACGTGGAAATATATTGAGATTCTCTATCAGAAGCGATGGAGGCAATTTTTGGCACTTTTTTCTTACTGTGTAAGAACTATTGAGTGTATCATCCAAAAGCTTGGTGAAACCTTTTGCAATCGAGAAACACGATGCGAGTTTTCCAATGCAAGGGAAATGGATTGTAAATTGAATGTGTAAAAAAAAACAAAAAAAAAAACACGAATTCGTACCTACAGTTCGATAAACCCAATAGATTAAAATTGTTTCATACTAACGTCGGTTCTCTTCCTATTTCGCATGTATTTTCCATCGATAATCTTCGGTATCTGCGGTGATTGCATTGTTTGTGCAGAAACTATCGACACCAGCCACCAGCCGGGGATGCGGTTACGCTGCAATGATCTGACCCACATCGAACGAGCCCGACAGAGGACGCTGCGGCTCACTATAACCATTGTCGTCGTGTTTGTCTGGTGCTGGACACCGTACGTCGTCATGACATTGTGGTAAGTACGTTTTCCTATCCCATCCATAACCAAAACTAACACGAATAAAGACACTAATTGTTATTCGATCATTCGCTCACCCACACTTCAGGTACATGTTCGACCGCGAGAGCGCTCTCAAAGTGGATGGTGCCATACAGGACGGTCTGTTTCTGATGGCCGTATCCAATTCGTGCATGAACCCACTAGTGTACGGGTCGTACGCTATGAAATGCCGGTGGCCCTGTCAGAGAAGAAATCCACCGAACGGACTGCAGACGCCCAACGCCGCCCAACGAAGATCCACAGGTAAAGAAAACTTGTCGACAAACCGAGTAGTCTTTTGTTCACAATTGCTAATTTTCATTAATCAATTTGCCATTGGCGATGTTTTGTCTTTCTCGCTATCTCGCATTGATTGGCCACGCAGATGCTGTCTCTGGGATGGCGGGACCACACTCGGATCGTTTGACCGGACGAGATAATAAGGACGAGCTTGTGTACGAGCGGGAGCAGAGCATTAAGCTGAATCGGCTTAGCCTTAACGACACTCTACTCGGAGGCCAGGGCAAACACGGTCTGGCGGGAGCTTGCGGCCTAAATGGTAAGTCGGCAGCATTGGAAAGAGCTTTCTGTTGTGATTCTGCTTGTCTGTCGGTGGTCTGTCAACACAGAACCATGCACGAGCGGTTCCATTTTCCTCCGGGCGGTGCGTCATGTTGCAAAATCCAATTATGCACTGTTTGCTCCTAACGGAATGCGATTGGTATTGAGAGAGGCAAACCCGCAGATGTTGCCACTTGACACAATGCGGTGTCCAATTTCCATATAGACAGATTCGTAACAGCTTATTTTAGTACCTCATTTTGGAATCCTATTGAATGCTTCGCATTGAATTTAGATTTTGACGAGAAAATACTGGCGGATTATTTTTTTCATTTTAGTTAACTGTTAGTTACTTTTCCGGTGGCTATTAGACACCGTTATCTCGAAATGGAGCGTGGCAGAAAAAAGTTATATTTCGGTTCGGCCGATGGTCGGGAATAACATTGGTAATTGCTTTTGGCATGTTTAACGTAGGTTGAGATTTTGTGGTGTCTACATTATTTCAGGTTCGTAGCGAGCAACATAATACAAAGACACCCACACGTTGCAAGTTGTTTGGTCATGGCGAGGTTTTAATCTAAACTTTAGAAGCTGCTGTGCAATTGTCAGGATTACCACTGAAAATTCATTTGTATACCACTGAAAGTGCAAACGTTGATGTGTACACTAAGCAAGTATTATAAGGCTCTGCATAACAAAGCTTAAGTTCAACTCAATAAGTTCGAGTAAAAAAAAATCAAATCATGAAAACTTCAACCGTGTATTCCGCCTCAGTTGCAACTTCTACGTAGAAATCCTACAGCGTATCGGAACATATAATTATTTTCTCTTGTCGGCCATAAGTAAACAAGTACCGCAAAGCGCCGCCAGCCAATGTTTACCAAAGCAATATGAGGTTGTTTTTGCCGGTTTCGCGGTTTTGCTCTATCGTTACCTGTTTAGCAGATATGCAAATACCTTTTTAAGTATTCTCGAATAGCCACTTCCAGCCACGATGTTTGCTAGGTCTTGGCAAGTTTTGCACGCTTTTGGCGACATCAGGTCGATAAAAATGTTATCATCAGGGTCAGCCTACGTGCCCGAAATAAACTTGTTCTGGCCTGTCAGAATATTGTTTCTTTTCCGACAGCTTTCGAATATATTCATTGGACTGGGGATAAATTTGATTTAAAACTTACATTTGATGAATTAGAAGAAAAAAACAAACCTCTGTCACTCATCAAAACATTGAAATAATTCTTTAAATCTATCAAAGTAACGATTAAAATATCTTTCAAATAGCTTGAATAATTGGGGTGCCATAAAATTAAAGACTTCATTATAAATCTTCAATAGAATTAGAATCTTTATTTCCACGCCGCCCAACAGCGGATGCTCGTTCGAATAGCGGAACCTTCATTTTTGGAGTGGTGTTTAATTCAATTTAATTTCCGTTAATGGATCCAGATTTTCCGCTTTATTGCTAACGGTTGAACGGTTGATCTGCCACGTTCCAGCATCGTTCTCGCAGCGATGGCAGCGGGAACTAGCTTCTATCAGTCATCGAACACGCTGATGCTTCACGAAGGTCTGCTGGAAATGGTGAAAAGCATTCAATACACCTTGATACAGCATAACTTAGACTAAGACGTGAGTTGCGGGCAGTTCAGTCTCGTTTTCGGTTGCTTGTGGATGAGTTTTTGATTACCTATAATAGCTTCAAAGTTTGTGATTTGGGACAATGCGTCTTTGGAAGATTACCTTCAAAGATTAGTTTACAACAGTCTTTTTCAAGACTACCTAGTTGAAATTTTGTGTTTCCTTAAGTTCCTTGAAAAAGGAAATGTTCCACCTATTGCAGTAACTAACGCTTTTGAATTTAACTATTTGAGGAGAAAACTTTCAACGTTTGTTTCTGGCGCTAAAGTTGCCTATTAAATTGGCCAAAGAGGCAAACGTCGCTTACTTGCCCAAACATTGGGGGATCGGAATCGTCTTATTTAGTATTTAACTAGAACAGTAAGAGAACTGCAATTACACGCAATTTTGGTTGTCACTGGTAGTCATGTCCGGCAGCGAAGTAGCTTTTGAACGAATGTTGCTATTCATAAACAATTTTTAATAAAATATTGTAGAATCTTGTTAGTCGGCTTGACAGTTATCACAGTTATCATATTATCCATGACAGCTAAATTTTGATTTTAATCTGGCATTTTGCAAATAACCTTCGAACTCAGTTTTGTTTTATATGGAGACTAGCTGACCCTACAAACTTCGTCCCGCCTATTTCAGGGTTTAATTTAATAATTTAAAACATTTCAAATTTATTGATTCCTTGCGATTGGTTTTATCGAAATGACAACATCCTCGACTTTTGGCTTGTGTACATCACCTCTATTCCGGAAATATATTGGGTGCATTTCAGTTATTTTCGTTGTATTCCAGAAACTGAAAGTGGTCATCTTTGAATTCAAAATGGTGTCCAGGGTCAATGCTTGGCTTCTTTACCTCATTTCGATTACGGACATATGCTTATGTAGTAGTTTCGGTTATTTTCAGCTGTTTCTCAGAAGTTGCCATTTTACAATTCAAACTGGTGTCTGAAGTCAATTTTTAGCTCCTTGCATCATTTTGGATCCGGTGTTGCTCACATTGGGTGGTATTTGGTCACTTCAGGCTATTTTTTCAGAAACCGTAAATCATCATCTTGTATTTTAAAATTGCATTTGGAGACAATTTCTGGCCCCTGAGCGTCATTCTGGTTTAAAAAACACCCATATTGGGTGTTATTTGGTAATTTTTGGTTGTTTTTCAGAAACCGGATGTCACCATTTTCGAATTCAAAATGGTGTCTGTGGTCGATTTTAGCTTCTGTGTATCATTCTGGTTCCGAAGATATTCATAATGTATGGAAATAGGCCATTTTGGCCGTTTTTTTAGAAACCGGAAGTTGCCATCTTACAATTCATAATGGTGTCTGAGGTCAATTTTTGGCTCCTTGCAACATTCTGGTTCCGGAGGTACTCATACAGTGATAATCCAATTATATCACCCCCTTGATGATGTTTGGGGTGATAAAATAGGGAAAGGGATAAAATCGGGAAATTTTTTTTTATTAATTTTTGTTATGAAATATGGTAAATCAATAATTTAATACGTAAAATCAGTGATTGAAATTACCACAAGAAATCTAATCATGTGAAAAAGCAGTTCTTTCTGTCTGTCTGTCTCTCTGATCCTTATAGATGTGGAAACTACTGTATCAATCGGCGTGAAAATTTATTAGAGTAGCTCGAGACCCTTCCCTCTTCTTAAAGAGAGGGCTCTCATACAAATATAACACAAACTTCCGCAAATGTAGCCAAATGTGACATGGTGAGGTTTTTAGGAGTAAGAAATGTGTTTATGGTAACTCGACAACCCTCCCTCCTCTGGACGGGAGGGCTCGCATATAAGTGAAACATAAATTTCACTACTAGTTCGTAGGTTAGGTACTAGTGTTTGCATAAAGCTATGAAATTGTGCTGTTAGTGTCATACATATCTCAAGCAGCTTAAAAAAATAATTTCTCGTGACTTTCAGCTTTTTTTAAGGTAACGGAAGAGGGATCAGAAATGACCCTGAATGTGTATACGTGGTTTACTGATAGCCCTTTCACAAAATTTTCTCTTCAATACATTTCAAAACTCAAGAAAATTGAGATTTTTTTACTTTTTCTTCATTCAAGCAGAAAACAGAAAAAAAACAAATCGATGACGTAGTTGAAACAAGACCAATAAATTTAAAAACAAAAATAATCGAGGATACAGACTTTAAAAAACGATAGTTTGTATCTTTATTGCCAGTGGAACTGCCACTTGTGAATAATTACGAGGTTTGGAGATGGTGGACGTGCAGTTACCCCTGAAAATATTATTACATGGCAAATAGCTTGTTTATTTTAATAGATAAAACATAATATTTTTTTTGCAAAAACATGTATTTTTGGAGGGCTGATAACTTTGTAGAAAGTTTAAAAAGTCGGAAAGCAGAATTTAATAAAAAATGTGGGAAAAAGTTAGAACGAAAATTGAGATTTTCTAGCCTTTTGAAAGAAAACTTCATATGGTTCGTAATATGTAAGAGATTTGCTTAAGACACTATGCGTCTATCTCAATCAAATGAAGAAGAAAATTTTCTATCTAACTTTAAGGTGAATTAATCACCCATTTTTCTATATCAAAAGATGTGTTGTTTAATAGCTTAAAAAATATATGAATATACGTTATGGCTTGGATCACCATTCAATTAATCGAACGAAAACGTCCAAATAAAACAATGTGCAAATTTCTAATGAAAAATATATCCAGAATGATGTAATTCTACACAGAGCTGTGCAAAAGTACTGAAATATTGAATCTAAATAGAAAGTCAGTTCATACTGACATTTTTTTGATGAAATGTTAAATGATGAAAAAACCCGGTCGGGTACTGATATAATCGGGTCATTACTGTATTGGGTGGTATTTGGTCACTTTTGGCTGTTTTTCAGACACCGGAAGTCGCCATCTTACAATTTAAAATGTTGTCTGGGGTCGATTTGTGGCTTTTGTGCATCGTAACAATTCCGGAAATACCCATGTTGGGTGGTCTTTGGTCATTTGCCGCTGTTTTTCAGAAGACGGAAGTCGCCATCTTGGATTTCGAAATGGTATTTGGAGACATGCCAGAAGAAGGAAGGGTGTCGAAACATTATGGACATGTTTGTTGCACCTGAAAACTTGCCAAATTTGGTTATATTCGCTTAATTGGTTCTCGAGCTGTGCGAAATTTGAGTTTCATTTCGCGCCTCCCTTATAGAGAGAGGGGTGTCGAACAATTATGAGTATATTTGTTACCCCTAAAAACATTCACCTGCCAAATTTGGTTTCATTTAGTTGGTTAGTTCTCGAGATAAGCAGACATTTGTGTTTCATTTGAATGGAACCCCTCCCTCACAGAAGAGGGAGGGAAGTCGAACCATTATAGACATTGTTGTTACCTCTAAAAACATTCACATACCAAATTTGGTTGTATTTGGTTGATTGGTTCTCAAGCTGTGCGAAATTCGTTTTTCATTTGTATGGAACCAATATGGGCATATTTGTTACTCCTAAAACATCCACACACCAAATTTGGTTCCATTTGCTTGGTTGGTTTTTGAGATGTGCAGAAATTTGTGTTTCATTTGTATGGGGCTCCTCCCTTCCAGAAGAGGGAGGGGTCTCAAACCATCATAGGAACCTTTCTCGGCCCCTAAAACCCCTACATACAAATTTTTACGTCGATCGGTTCGGTAGTTTCCGAGCCTATATGGACCAGACAGACAGACAGACCGGACTGCATTTTTATAGGTATATATAGAAGATAGATTTGCATATTTCGGCATATTTTGAATCGGTGAGAAATGTCGTGTCCCCGAGTATCTGACGCAGGAGCGAACAGAGGACGTAGGAGGGAACAAAGCGGCCGTGCATAATGCCTCGTTGTTTCCGGCCCGCAGACACATTGCTCAAATGAATGTCTCCGGAACGTTGTAATGTGGCGAGGTATACTCAGATATTTATTTGTTTACTGTGACCGTTTAGCTGAAAATTTCGTTCGGTCGGTAAATATCTTGATTAACGGAAGCGTAAGATACTCATTGTTCGCCTTCGCAATAAGTTTACTTCGCGCGCAACACTGTCCGATTCAGTAAAAAAATGGGCA
Organism: Wyeomyia smithii; assembly: GCF_029784165.1. Classification (NCBI taxonomy): domain Eukaryota; kingdom Metazoa; phylum Arthropoda; class Insecta; order Diptera; family Culicidae; genus Wyeomyia; species Wyeomyia smithii. The sequence continues at coordinate 262,901,244 of NC_073696.1, read as the reverse complement.
GATTTATGTAACTCTATTTGTCGATTCCGGAAACCTATAGAGTCGTGTGGTCCTCAGCAAAGTTGCTCAGGAGGTCGAGGGCTTGTCATTGAAAGAGAGTATAGTTCAGAATTCCGCCACAACGCAGCGCTAGTGTAGTTTTGAGTGTTTTGAACGTAATTTAGCTCAATAATTCAATGAACTATTCAGAGAGTTGAGATTTTCAGCTAAGTTGCTAAGAAGATCAAGAGTTTGCTTCATGACTAATTATATTTTTGTCTTATGACTTACATTTTGAGTTTTGAAAAGTACCTAGGCCAGTTTTTTTCGAAGATAAGCGAAATAAACAAGAACTGAGGGTATAATTTAGACTTAGAAAAAATTTCCCTCGTCCAGACTTGAACTCGCAATCTTCGATATTTCTGGCAATATTCAAACTGGGTGTTTGCAATACTCAGTGAAGCGATTCCAAACTTATGGTGGGTAGTGGTTCCTTGTGTAACTTCAGATAGATCAGGGAGGAGCAACTACGGAATGTGCGGTCGTCAAGCTCAAGCTCATAGCATAGAGCTTGGTGAATCCTTATGTGAAAGCAAACAAATCCTACCAATTAAAATTACAAACTTCTAACAGTGTTGAAAAAAAAAACAATTTTTTTCACAACATTTAATTGACACGGCACAATACATAATAATATACTACGGAGCCAATTGGGTCTAGTGTCTTACTTCATTGAAGTATTTTATAAACCAAGAGCAAAGTTTTTATTCTCGCTGCCGAGGACGAGTTAAAATTAAATCTAAAATAAAACTAAAATGCACAAAAGTGACACTAACTTGTCGATTCTTGTTCCCCTCAAGAAGTTTTTGGCGCGGATAATTATCGCTCATTCATAGCACAAAAGGGACACTAACTTGTCGATTCCTGTTCCTCTCAAGAAGATTTCGGACCGGAAAATCGTTCATAACTTGGTAGTTCGGAAGTGTTACTAACGGAATGGAAGAAACGGAATTTCACATTCTAAAGGAATGGTGGAATCGTACTATTAGTATAGTGATTACACCCAACAGAAACGGGGAAGATTTTGTTACTTCCGAGCAACATCTTATTACTTTTTGTGCTCTATGACCGCGCATTAGACACAAAGTGTAATAACCAAAAATTAACAAAATATATGACGGCTACACGCTTGTATGTATTTCTGCCGGAGAACATACAACCAAGAACCGCAATGCATGTGTATCGAGACCAGCGTTGCCAGGTATCCAGATTAATCTGGATTATCCAGATTTTTGAACATTAATCCAGGTAGACAGCTTCGATGTCCAATTATCCAGATTTTTCATGGATGATCCAGATTTTATCCAGATTTTATTTTCTCTGTTCCGCAAAAAGGTCATCACTTCAAATTTGGCGCGAAATTTTGCAATTTTGTCACTTAAAATTTCGCGTACCCCAAGACTTTTATTCGAAAAATTTAGCTTTCACCCCACGAAAAGACTGCCAGATTTTTTTCAGATATTTTTTTTGCCTTTTCCAGATTTTTTGAAAAATGACCTGGCAACGCTGATCGAGACCAGTGCTTGAGAAGGGATCGAAATTTGATTGTGACTGCGATGAATGCACATGCTTTTTTCGTTTGAATTGAACGGCAGAAACGATCGGGCGAACGAAAAAAAGTTTTTCTCTTTCTCTCGTGTGACGATTTTTTTTCTAACGATAGCGACCGCAGTTTCGGAGAAGTCGATTTTAAAACTCTCTCGCTCGATCATTTGAATTTATGTTGAACGGAGCAAACTAGAGTATGATCGGCAGCATGTGGCGTGTTTTATTTTCGTTTCTCTCGTTCTCGACTGGTTCTTGACTGGCTGTCTGAACGGTCAAAAAATGGTCGATGAATGCTTTTTCGCTGTATCGGATGGGATTGGGGCACTGCTTACAGATGCACGTTATTTTTTGGTGGAGAAGTTTGTTGTCGTTGTTGTTGATGTTTAGCGATTATTGCTTGAGGACAAATGAGGTGGAGATATAGTTTGAATATTTCTTCATGCGAAATGCTTAAGTCCGTCGTAGTTATACGTCGCAAAGCGCCGACAGGCACAAGTAGTGATTTTTACTTCTGCCTACGCGGCTAGCATTATACCATATGTTGCGTTGCGCGCGGCTGTAATTTTTATTTTTCCGGAGCTTATTCAGATTCTTGCTTCGCTTATATCATAGGCCCAACATATAAGCCGATATATACTCTATTCTTTTTATATCTATCGTTATCAGTAGGCTAATTTTTCAGTCAATTTTTTTTTCTGATTTGTTATGCATAAATAGTGGAAAATGACAATCCTTATGCCCTGACAAATCACGTTCTACAATTGAGTTGATAGTTTTGTGATGTATTTGTTGATAACCGTCTTACAAACTGTGTTTTTTTAGATGCAAAAAATTAAAGGTAGATTGCAAATCAGCAGAAACATTAGAGGCCACCTAAATTGAGTTGTTGAAACTAGCTCAATTTTAGTTGTGAGTTGTTAGTTGTTTCTGGTACCCAGGAGCGGATTAAGGCGAAGGCGAAGCAGGCGGACTTCAAAATTGATGTTTGATGCATGAATAGGATCATCAACAATGTATGGAGAACACTATTAATGTATAACGAAAAAGAATTTCCCGCATACAAATTGACTTGAAAAATTAGCCTCCTGATAACTATCGAATTCAAAAGTATCTCTCTGTTAGGCCGATGATATAAAGGTCGGATTCGATTATATAGAGACTCGATTTTATATTGACTCGATTATATGTATATGATTCTATTATATATAATTTCAAACTCGATTATACTGCCGTTCCAAGCATAGTTGTCCCAGCGTGCATAAGAACGGCAGTATATATAGTAGCAAAAATTTTTTTTTTAAATTTCAAACGTGATCTAGAGCGAACATTTCGTAAGAGAACACCCAGAAAATACGTTACGTTTGATAGAAAGGGAAAAAAATAGAAAATAATTAAAAACAATGAAAAATTTTGTTTATTTTTAAAGAATTTAAAAATTAAAAGAAATTGAAATACCTTAATAAAATTACCTTAATAAAAAAAATTTCAAAAATAAAAAAAATAGAAATTACAAAAATTTAGAAACAAACGAATAATTTGAAAATTTTCAAAAATTTGAGAAATTAAAAACAAACGAGTTGACAAATCTATATATACTGATCTAACTTTTTCTTTCCATTTGACACCAGGAATAACTACAAGATATATGTATAATTTTCATAATAACTGTGTTTGCTGACTTTTGGGGGGATGTGTCAAAAATAAAATTCTTCCTATTTATTCGAAAATAATAAAACATTCATGTAAAATGAATAAAATACATTTTTTCTCTGATTAGATTATATATAAAATTCGATTATATATAGTGGAAAAAATTCAGAGACTATATATAATCGAGTCTGACCTGTACTTAGCGATGCGAAAATCTATATTAGCTTCGGACAAAGTACACCACCGCACAGTGGGGAATCGCTGGCCATCGACCCAAAATTGAAAATGTGAATTTCATTTCAATTATATTTTTCCTATAGTTGTATACTATTGAAGTGACAGGATCCAAATTTTTAGAGCATTACGACAAAATTTGAATTTTCTATGATTTTTCAAAGTGTACTGAGCCAGCGTTTTTTAGCGTTTTTCTTGAAAAAAAAAAATGCAATGTTGCGAAATTTGCTGGAGCCCCAAGAGTAACTTGAATCTTGATGACGTCGAAGTAAAAGTTGTCTATGAAATAGTGGAGAATAAATCCTAATCATTGGATAATGTATAATCCTCATCATTGGATAATGTATATATGTATAAATTGACGGAATCAAAAAATTACGTATTTTCTGCATAAAACAGCGTTTAAAGTTTGAACGGCAGGGTTTGGCACTGTTGGCACTAGTTTCAAAAGATAGCTTGGAAAAAATGCCTTAAAATGCATCTAGTCCGATCTTGCGCAGAGTTGCGCAGAGTACCTTTCTTTCGAAGAGAAACAACGAGTGTTCGGCACATGTCGGATTTCAAAAATGTAAATTTTAATTGTACACTGCAAACCGTCTACATAATAACAAATGGCTCATATTAGTCTGATAATAACAACGTTTTCGAACACGTTTCAGTATAATTAATCACACTATTTGCATATTTACAAGTTTAACTGATCAATATTTCGATAATTTACGAAGTATCAAAAACTAGTCATTGTTTATGTTTTGGATCACCAGCACTGACTACCAAAATCATGTTTTAAGTTTATATCATACCAGTCACATGTAAAAACAATCGTGTAAACATAAACCATGACATAATACATCACCTGCTAATTTCTACAGAGCAAATAGTGAATAGTTATTTTGACGTTAGAAACTGCATTTTGAAAACCCTTCTTGAAGATATTAAAACTGTATTGAAAATGAACACAAAAAAAAAGATGAAGGTGAAAGTGAATGGAAAAAAACGCAAATGGAAAAAATGCGAATGCGATAAAAAGAATCAATAGCCACTTTGAAAAAAAAAAAAACAAGTCTTAAGTAATTTTTCAACGCGAAGCATATTTTTCAATTTTTTTTTCTTTTTCTTGATAACTGATTAATATTTAATGTTTTTTATGGCATATGAAAGTCTTTCAAGCATCATGCATTTTATTTTCCAAAAGATTGAAGCCGACGTAAAATTTTCCTCATATAATATATATAAAAAACATGAAATTTTCCCTGGCGTCGAAAATACGCATTTTCATGCAAAAATAATATCAAATTCGTACTCAGCGTCCCAAAATTATATAAAAACCATGTATTTTCCATGATTTGAAGATAATTTTTCGCTTGGCCAGCATTTGTATGGAGCCGCCCCACTGTGCACCGCCGCGACGCGAGCTGCGCAACATAAAGTGCTAGCCGCGTTGGCAGATGTAACTACACTACTCATGTCCAAACGCGATGCTTTGATTTCCATGGATGCTTTGAGAGATGTATGAAGAATTAATCAAACAGCTTCAACACCTTACTTTTCCATAATCGCTAAACATTAACAACAACAACAACAAAAACAAGCGCCTCCAGCCACCAAAACGCTGTAACAGAATATACGCATCAGAAGCATACAGCGACTGCCGGTCAAATGATTTTTTTTCCGGTCGTTCATTGCCACTAAAAATCAATGGATATTGAACAAAAGGAAAATGCGAAAAAAATCGTCATAAAGTAGTGCGAACGGGATTGCGAGGATTCTACACTAGAGAGGAAAAGAGATGATCGTAATGCCCGTTCGTTTTATTTTGCAATCGGAAAACGAAATTGAGCGCGACAGCTCGGAGAGACGAACGGTGTATGAAGTCTCGCACAAAACGGATAAGATGAAATTGAATGACTGATATTTTTGTGTTCGGTAGAAAAAAGGATTGATCAGAGCACTGATCGAGACTTCACTCGCTTCAGGTTTATTTCTGTCTCCTTACTCACATATAATCAGAATCTCAACTGTCAACCTCAAATATCTAATTAGAAATACCACTGTTTCGTTCCTCATTGTTCACTTGAAATGGAAATATGTAATACAATGTGATCAGAGTTGTTCTAGATGGTTTGTAGAGTTTGGTAGAGTTTGTATCTTCAAACAGGTCCAAATGAGTGTGTGTTTTAGATAGCTTGCAAGAGAACGAAAGTTTGTGTTTTTCTCTATCGCAGTTTACAGATCGTGATGTGATTTCAAGGCGCATTTGAAGTCTTTGAAATCATCAACGTTTGCATACTGTATGACGGGGAAAATGCTGCTTGGCAGCTCGTGTCATTTTTTTCTCTACTCCGTATGCATACACCGAGCAAACTAATACACGCACACAATTGGAGATAGATGAAAGTAAGATATAGACGAAAGTAAGATATAGACGAAAGTAAGATATAGACGAAAGTAAGATATAGACGAAAGTAGGAGAAGTAACATGTGCAACATATGCGATGGTATGTGATTTTTCTTGACTTGAGATGGAGAGAGAGCATTTCTCGACAGAGAAAATTTTGCATGTGGTTGAAACGACATAAATTTTGCTGAGTTTTCGACTGTTCGAATGTTGTGTAATTATGTTATAATTTCGGCTAAGGAATCACAAAAAAAAAATAAGGACGACTTATTTTATACTATCCGACGTTTCGTCACTGGTCAGTGACATCTTCAGGGGAGACTGCGGGGATTTATTCCATGATTAGAGGCTTTTAACATAGTTTTACAAATAGTTATAGTCTAGCTGATTGTCTGTGAAACGACTATTATTAGATAGTCGTACTCTCGTAAAACATGCAAAATCTATGACAGTATGTGTTGTTACTTGACTGGGGAAGAACTTTATTGTCTTTTAAGTAATAGGTTTGTTACCTAAAGGGTAATTTTGCGCTATTGCTTTTGAAGTAATAAGGAAAAGTTTTGCGTGTACCAAAAAAAGGAAAATAATACTACAATTAAATGACGTAATGATTTAATAATTAAGCGATTTGAAGGTTAAATAATTTTGTGAATTTCATTCCAACTTGTGTACGTGATCTTGTTTGCTTCGATTTTTTTAATGTTCGTTGAAAACCACAGCAAAGAATTTCGAACTAATTTATTGATTAAAAATGCAAACAGAATTCCGCATCAACATAATGAAAGATAGGTCCGGCTTCGTGCCCTTTTCCTCAGTAGCTTTTCTACGGGTAGTTTTCCGACCGATTAAATAGGGGATCCACACACTTTTTCCCAATAGAAAATCCACCAAAGTTTTGCAACTTCCCATGAAACAAATAAAAAAGAAAGTCCGCTGGTAGCGTTGTCGATTTAAATAATTTTTTTGCTGCTGGTATGAGTGGAAGGTTTCAATCCTTCTATACCCTTTACTGCAGTTCGCTTTCAAGCAAGTTCACGATGATTTGAAAAGTCTGTGATGGGTGGTAAAATCGAAAAAGGAATTTTTTTCTGGTGGAATCATGTACGATAATTTGCTTGCGGCATTTTTGCTTCGCCGATATTACCCTCATTAAATGATGTGATCTCTGCCGTTACAAAGTTTAGTTTTTTTTTGTAACGAGAATGTGGGTGTTATGGTGCTATCAGAATATGAAATTTAATTAAATGAAATTAAAATAAACCTTGGAGGAAAAGTGACAAATGACGATTTAATCCGGTTGATACTTATTGTTTTCATACTTGAAGTCCCTGTTGCTTGTTTCGTTGAGCTTTTTTTAATGTGAATCTAAACATTTTTATGGTTTCATTCGCGCATCATGGGAATATAAAATACCATTGGCAGATTTCATTCCGATTCGTTTGTAACCTAATTAAAAGCTTTTCATTTCAGAACTGACGCGCGAGCCCTGCAGCGTAAAATTTTGGTGGAAAGTGCTGCAGATCGACTCTTTGTGGGAGCGCAAAATATGCAAAGTTGCGGTAGTAAAAATCTGGTCTTGTTGTTGCGAAACCCGAATTGAAAACAAATAGGATTCGCAGCTATAGTTACACTTTTTTTACTTCCGCTACTGGTACATTTGCCCTAATTGGCAGTCGCTGGTGGCTTGAACTTTTCGCTACCAGCGCAATTGCGTGGGTAATTATCCCTAGGGAGGCTTAAGTGCAACCATTTTCCAAACAGCATCCGAAGCATCGACTTTCGAAGCTCCAATGAGGAATGACCGCGTAGGCTATATGATAATTGATATGATATGAATTTTAAATAAAAGCTTGCAGTCTGGTCTAGAGCTAAATCCTCATCAAACTGTGTGGTACCACTTTTTGGTCTCGTTCTTCTCAAGTGATCAGTAACTTTTCTCTGCTCAACAGTGTATCCCACTTTAAATCCCTAGATCCTGTTCCTTGTAGCAGCAGAATAATTTGAAAAGCGAGTGCTTCAACCGGAGCAGAAAGTTTGTAGACTCGGATTGTATGCTCCGCCAAGGTTTTATTTTTTTTATTGAAAACAGATTATCCTTTTGTATAAAGTATTTTACCCGACGGCATCGGTAAAAAGTTTACCGAGGAAAAGAGCAGTAATTATTTTAATTTATTTTTTATGTTAATTTTTTTAATTTACGTCGTGATAATTCTAATCTCCCGCTTTCAGTGGACAACGATTTTTGCACACGGAACCAAATTAGTTAGGATAATTTAACAATTCTAGTTTTAACCAAGATCAACGCTTTCAAGGAGTTTCTAAACTGCACGATGTCTTTTTCTTTATTCTAATGTAAATCTTGCAATCAGTGGAAAAGATGAAACACATAATGAATTCGTCTTGCTAGGATAGCTAGGAACGCAGATGTGAAAGAAGAGGAAAATCTGTTTTAATCCAGCTCACGACGACAGTAATCTTTATACTGGAGCTTCAGGCCAAGTTTTTCGTATAATCTCTTGGATGATCTGACAAAAACTGCTTTTATCTCGTACATCTTCAGTATAGAATTTGGTATTCTGGCATTTTCATTTACAACTACATTTCATTCGTGTTTAAATTGTTCGATTAATTTATGATTACCAAAAACCTGTTCGAAGCTTTCCACCAAACAAAACATTTTCTTTTGTATTCTAGTGTACTTTTGACTGAGAAGATTGTCAAGGGTCACCTTATGAATTCTCTTAATTATTTATTTTATTTTACATTTTTTCAAACTTTTCGAATGCCCATCTTGCTGGGAGCATCGATTGTAGATTATCATTATTTAACTGAAAAAACTTATATGTGTCCATCGTCGTACCTTACATGCATCCAGCATAACTGTTTGGATAAAAGGGCAAACAAACTTCAAATATTTCGCTACCTATACCCAAGCCAACTAGACAGTTCTACGTTCCCTCAAGCTGCATAAGGCACAGCAGGCAAAATCGTGCCAGGAATAGCTCCCCTCGAATGTGTTTGTCCGGAAAAACCTTTCAATAGAAAAAATAATTGTGTCAATATGCACAGCTCTCCGTTTGCCTGCAGCAATTCTAGCGCCAACAACATGCAAGCTCGAGTTGTGTGTGGGTGAGAAAAAAATACGAACGTTAGAGGATTTAGAAGCTGATACAGTTTTGAAATTATTTTTAGTTTAACATCTCAACTGAGAGTTGAGGTTTTGAAACATTTCGAAAATGCCATTGATTGAACAGTTGTTTATGCCAACAGCAAACAAACATCGGTCGTATGTTTTTTATTGATTTACCGCAAACTTCAAACGGTTACCGATAGTTACCGTTCCTAGGTTAGCTTTTTATCTTGCTTCCATTCAGTATTCATGCTTTTTATTGCAGCATGTTACTATGTAACCGCAGCACTTTGCTTATCCGGAAGCTGGTCTAGCATGCAATACCATTCCAACCGAAAGCAGCGATGTGTAAGAAGCAACCGCTTGCGGCTGCTTTTCCTTGGAAAAAACTGATGAGGACAAATGTCAGCTTCGGAGTGAATATAAATAGTATAATAGCTTTTTGATACTGTTGATGTGAATGAATATAAGAAACTGCTTCGAAGGGTCTAAAGAATTTTTAGATGCTAATGCCCAACCATCGGCTGTTTAGTATTTATGTCGTATAGTACTAAGTATACTTTCCTTTGCGAAGGCTATTCGTAAGACTACAGTACAAAGTGGTATAGAACGACAGTTTACAATTTTCTGGTGAACTGGTGAGGATTTATTAACGTACGCCCTTTCAAAATATTGATATCTCTGAATAACGTGTTTACCAGTTGCTACATCGTTTCCAGAGAGCCTACCATCGTTTCCAGAGAAGCCTATCATCGAAAGGAAAGTCGTCGTGGCAAGTGAAATTCCTAAAGGTTGACGAGAACGTTGAGAATTTGCCATCAAAAGTATCAAAACTCGAGAAGTAATTCGTTTGCATAAAATAGCATTTTCGCAGGAAACGTAATAACTGTTTCTGAGTCTTCTGCTTCTGAAAATTCGAAAAAATGGCTCGAAATCGGCCATTTGTTGCTTCAACACCGTTTCACCTTAAATTTTTTGAATTATCCTCAAGTTGATCAAAACTTTATAGCTCAGAGTCACATGACCCATCCGTACTGTAGAACGACTCTTGGTCATAGAAATCATCATCTTCATGAACATCCAGGCTACCGGAATATTCGCCGACCTCAACAGCTGAAAAATCAGTTTCCTGGTATAAATCAGCATTCATTTGTTGATCTGCTTCTGATTCTGCCTCAATGCCTTATTGCACAATACTAGTGTCTGGCTTGATTCCTTTTTCTAATATAAAACGTTCGTTATTTCATAACTTTCTATAGTAACTTCAACTTCTTAAAAAATGTTGCTTTTTCATTCCACCCGTTGTGTTTTCTGGTTTCGGAATTTATGTTGTTCATGTTATTCGAAAATGATATGAAATGTAAGCTGTGAACAGGCATTTACCTGTACCTAAATTAGCTTATAGCTACATGGCTTGAAAGCTCTCAAGCACAGCTTTACACACCGATTGAGGGCCTTTTCACGGCTTTAATTCCATAGTGCTTATTGACGTTTGAAAATATTATATACGACTAAAAGGTACTCCAGTGCTGTTAATGTTATGTGTTCCCTATATGACTCATAACTGTGATTAATAGTTACCTGGAAAAAAAGAAACCCCATTCACTTTGCTCACCTGCTCGAAAAAACAACCTGTGCAAAATTGCAGCTTAAAAATAAGGGGCACAAAGCGATTGGAGCTTAGCCAAAATCAGTTATAGGAGATTTGTTTTTGTTAGTGGAAAAAGGATACCCGTTGGCTCAGGATTCGCGATCATATCAGCCGATGATAGTATATATTGTACTAGCTGACCCGGCAAACTTCGTCCCGCCTGTTTTAGTGTTTAATTTAACAATCTTAAACATTTCAAATTCATTGATTCCTTGCGATTTGTTTATATCGTTTGAAATGATTGGTTTGATCGGAATGACAACATCCTCGACTTTTGGTATTTGTACATCTCCTCTATTCCGGAAATATATTGGGTGCATTTCAGTCATTTTCGTTGTTTTCCACCGCCATCTTACAATTCAAAACGTTGTCTGAGGTCGATAGGTCGAAATTTGGCTTTCATTTGTTTGAAACCCCTCCCTCACAGAAGAGGGAGGGGTGTCAAATCATTATGGAAATATTTGTTACTCCCAAAAACACCCACATGAAAATTTGGTTCCATTTGCTTGGCTAGTTGTTGAGATGTGCAGAAATTTGTGTTTCATTCGTATGGAGGCCCTCCCTTCCAGAAGAGGGAGGGGTCTCAAACCATCATAGGAATCTTTCTTGGACCCTAAAACCCCGACCTACAAATTTTCACGTCGATCGGTTCAGTAGTTTCCGAGCCTATATGGATCAGACAGACAGACAGACAGACATACAGACCGGACTGCATTTTTATAGGTATAGATATCACGATTCTAGCGATGCGAGAGCGACGCGCCTCCGTCTATCCAACCCTCATAAGCATATAAATATTCATGAAGTTAAGCGCGGTATGCAGTTGAAAAGAAATTTTGTTTCTTATCTCAATCGCGTGTAAAATTCAAGCACTGATTCAGGTAAAAACAGAATAATGAGCAGTAGCATTATGCAGAAGCGTTGCCAACCCTCCAGTTTTTCCTGGATATCTTTAGTTTTTTGGCATGACAGCAACACAGCTAAAGGTTGAATAGTTTTTTTTTTTAATTTTCCCAGTTTTATACAGCTTTCCATTCGCCACCATATTCGTTGAACTTATTCTTCTCACATGCACGGTCTTTTCAGTATTTTGTGCATTTATGCCCCTCGGTTGTTAGGTTTGAATCGAAGTTCACTCACATCTTCTAAATTTTGAAAACGCCAAACTTTTTAACTAGTGACTATAAGCATCATCAGTAAAAAAATCAAAATGATAGTGCATTGTCTCTTTCGTCTTCCTTGTTTACATGCAATAACATGTGTTCGTTGAGAGGTCGACTGTTGAGGTATTTTAAATCGCTGTGATTACGGCTTAGCAGTCTTTAAATAAATTTAGAACGACACGGTTTTAATTTGTCCCGACGTTTCAACGCTTGGTTTGCGTCTTTTTCAAGGGAAACTGGTAAAAAGAATTGTATTTAAAAATAGACAAAAATAGTTGTCGGTATTAGCGGCCACAAACAATTTCAAACCTTATCACATATAGTACACTAAGTGGCGGGTAAAGATGTCGGATTTCAGTGTCGGATAAGTATGGCAGTTATTCTGGTTCTATTGAGTATGGAATTGATTCTGGTGGCGATGGTCAAATTAGGGAATTGTCTTCGGAAGGATTTGATGAGTCGATCAATGAGCTTGGCGATGCAAAGCAATGATCGATACATGGCTTCGTTAGACTGCTGATCCGGTGCAGTTGTTGTTGGTTCGCTGTTAGTGTTAAGGTGAGCTGTGGTGATGCTGTTGGTGGCTGGTGGCTGCTGGTCGACAGGTGATGATGAGGTTTGAAATTGTTTGTGACCGCTAAAACCGACAACTGTTTATAATTGCAACTTTGTTTTTCGTTATGTTTAGTGATGTTACCGATTATGACCAACTAAATGTGTAAATGACAACTAGTTTAGTGAACAAACAACTTGACATAGTTCGACCAAAACTATTGTGAGTTTCTAAATGTTTAAAATATTTTTGTCTATTTTGAAATACAATTCTTTTTACCAGTTTCCCTTGAAAAAGACGCAAACCAAGCGTTGAAACGTCGGGACAAATTAAAACCGTGTCGTTCTAAATTTATTAAAAGACTGCTAAGCCGTAATCACAGCGATTTGCAATAACATGGTTAAAATATTAATATAGGGTATAGAACCAATAACAATTTTGTACCGAAAAACCAAGAATTTTTTGTAATAGCTTCAAATATTTATAAATTTAGTTTTTCCCAGTTTTTTATTTTGAAATCTTTCAGTTTTTTTTTTTAAAAAGGTTGGCATCGCTGAGTGTACGTACAAATATTCTCTACTCCATCGTAAAAAAGCAAATGGATTCGGACCAAGCGTAGTTATAGTGTGGTGATGCGCCTGAGAATTAACCCATGTTTAAGTCTTTTGACAACCAAAAATGGTCTGCTTTGAACTAATATTCGAACTAACGACCATCTTTTCATCGAATCTGACTCTGTAACTTAATTTTTTGTCAAAAAAAAGTAAGGTTTTTACAGCTATAGTCAGGTTTGTCGTTTCTCCTCAAAGAATCACTAGCGTGTAAAAGAATATCTTCCACTGCGAAAACACAACTGCTTTCACACTGGGGGGCAAAGCGACGCACTGGCTTGAAGAGAGCAGCGAATCGTGTGTATCTGAGGTGAATTTTTCATACAGCTACGAAGAACAAAAATTTCGAGAAAAAACTACGCTCCTGATTGTGGGTGTAATTTAGGTTTAGTTCAAATTACGCACCGTAGATTGTTTCATATTTTTACTGTCTGCGCGCTGCAATCCCGTAAAAATACTAAATAACGTATTACAATTTATTAAGGTATTTATGTCTAATTGGATTTCCACTTTTTTAGCTTATTTAAGAACTACGTAGCCTCAAGGTTACAGAGTCTGCTTTGACGAGCGGTTGGTTATAAGTTCGAATCTTGGTCGATCATTCGATGTCTTAGAGAGAAAAATCGGCGATACACAATTCAATAAAAATATAACGCTTCAGGGAATTACCATTGCCGTTGCGGATGCTTTGGCAGGAGTAGTAAACAAGGCTAAAGAAGAGAAGTAGAAGTGTCACAATCGTTAGAGATGCAGAGGTAAGCTAGGTCTTCGACAACAATGATCGGTGAAGAGATTGGTCCGTTGGCGAAGATTGCGGGTTCGAGTCCCGTCTGGATCAGAAATTTTCACGTTGGGCTAACGTTTATATCGAAGTTTGGCGCCTGAATTTGAAAATCTAGTAATTTAACCAGGGAAAAGTGGTCGCAATGTCCTTTCTTTTCAGAATATCGAGGTTTTGGAATCAACCTAGCAGAAATTCTTTTACGGGTAAATTTATGTAACAAACACAACCTTTTGTTTGAGATACACTATTGGAAAATTGGTCAATAACATCGATTGTCTAAACCTTACCGAGCAATCAATCACTACCTCTCTTTCCAAGCACAGCCGACACAAACGGACACAACCGATCTGACTTTGTAAACGATTTGTTGTTGTTGTTGTTGTTTTACTCGAGGTCACTGTTCCGATGCTTTTTTACTTTCCTTACCATTCCCTATTCCTCTAAACTCCTCCCTCTTTCCAAATAACTGACGAAACCTTGATATAAAAGGTACTGTTCGAACATTTCACCCCATCATTTACACTCCAAAACTCTACCGGTATCATACGCACGCCATCGAGTTGAAGTTTCTCATTCGTGCGTTGACCGGGAAAGCGGACGGTTCTTTCTGCAGTAGCAGAAAGCGGGTGGTGGCAAATATTAGTCGCTTATCAAAGTGCATGCCATCGAATCAAATTTCTCATTTGTTTATTGACCGGCAAAGCGAACGGTTCTTCCTGGAGCAGCAGAAAGCGGGTTGTGGCAAATATTGGTCGCTTATAATGGCGCATGCCATCGAATTAAATTTCGCTTTCGTTCGTATGTATGGATTACTTTTTTATTAAAAATTACTGCCGATGATTGATTAACACTTATTTGCTAGAAACTTTATTTAAATCAAAACAGGTTCTTTGAGTACTATAAATTATCGGTAAAGTTTTCTCAATAAGCATACATTTAATTTTCGTTTTTGTTTCTCGGTGCGCGGTTTTGTTTTAGTTTCTCGCATACAGAGAAAAAAAAAACAAACTTGTCTGTATTTAGAAATGCTCTAAATCCAAATTAAAGAAGTAATATATTTTCCTCTCACTCGCCAAAACCTTGATAACAACTACGCAAAAAGTGTGTTATTGAGCTCTTGCTTTTTTAAGTTATTGAAATACACTAAAGTCGCTTTTTACGCGGGGGATACGTGCCGCGTAAAAAGAAACCGCGTAAAACAAACTGCGCAAATTCCGGAATCCGCGTAAAAAACGCGTCAATTCCGGAATCCGAGTGAAGAAATTACGGAATCCACATAAGAAAATAATACCGCGTAAATTCCGGAATCCGCGTAAAAAAACCCGCGTAGAAAGCGACTTTAGTATAAACGTAATTTCTTAAAATACATGGTGAACTGGAGCTAAGGAAATGACAGCGCTAATATGAAAGATTCATTCTTTTATTATATACTAGCTGACCCGGCAAACTTCGTACCGCCCCGCCATGAGTTTTATTAACTGTTGTATTGCAAAAGCTGAAATATCTAACTGCTGCTAAAAAATCATACTCAAGGTATGTTTTAGCTCTGATTTGTTTATAGTTTTTTTTTTTGCAATTCAGCGCTCGTAATGTTCTTAGTTTTTATTTTATTAAACATTATAAAGCCCATTTTAACCGTAATCAAAAAATTTCAAAACATTTCTGGAAATAAACAGTCAATCCTTTAAATATTCTTAAGAAAATTCTCTCGTTATCAATTCAAATATTTGAAGGCTTGACCCAATGTAAATATATTAATACCCTTCTTCCTAGTCATTATTTCTGGAACGATTTCATAAAAAGCTCTAGAAGAATTCTAAACAATTCAAGTTTATAATTAGGGATATTCGAAACATGTGAAAGTGGCCAAAGCGGTCCTAGCCACTAAATTCTATATATTACACAGTGTCGGGTGATTGGTTTGGAAGTAAATATGATTAATAACCAATTTCCCAAATCTTTTATTCGTTTATGTATAGAGAGTTATCGCAACCTTCCTTACTTCCTTCCTTCCTTCCTTATATATAATGCTGAGTTTCTTCCGACACGTCAACATTTGACATAGAGCTGTCCATTCGAGAAACATGAATACTCGAGGTTTATGCCGCAAATTGTCAGTGACTGTCTTTGGGTCGCGAATGCGAGACGCAGACGTTTAAATTTGAACGGCAAGTCGGTAGGAATAACTGGGGTACGCGGGATTTATGCGACTTCTCCTTTGTAGTTTCCTGTCAGAATTTTCGCTTCAATGAGCTTTTTTGACACAAGCCTGGTGCCATTGCCCAGTCGAGGTTGATTGATATTCCGCAACATTATAATTACCGATCCAATCTTCAACCGCAAATTGTGAGGAGATAGGCCGGGTAATTCTAGAGAATTCAAAAGTTCGTTAGGATAACTCACAACATCGTCTTGGTTAGAGACAGAATCCACCGACTTTTAGGAATGTAGTTGGCCGTTAATTTTACCTTGAATTATGATTTCAACTCATCTACATCTTTATTTTTGGCGGCAAAAATCGCAAGTTTTCATAATTTTGCGCGATTTTCGGGAACATTTTTTCGATGAGTTCAGCCTCAAAATCTGTCAGCTGACAAAAATCCGTGGGGAATGTTGAACAGCTGGTTTAAATGTCAACATAGATTTTTCTATTCCATGTATCTAACAACTGCTTCGAAAATATTACAGTTGATTGGTCGTTTTGTAAAGCAACACGCATGTTTAACTGCGAGGCGCGGAAGTACATTTAGACGTTTGAAATGAAATGGTATGTTGGTAGGTAATATCGAGATGCACGATACTTCGAAATTTTCGCTTCAGTGACATTAACACTTCATCTGTTTTTTGAGGCAGACCTGCCGCTTCAGCACAGTGCAATTGAAACTTTGCAACATTATTGTTTTCAATTCAACATTCAACAACTTATTGTGAATCCAGAGATTTGTAGGAATGCTAGAATGCCTATTTAATGAAACATAAACAAAAATCAATGTTTTTTGAGGAACAAAAACTACACGTTCATTTTACCGGCTAACATAATCATTGCAGCATGAGCAAATATGATCTAAGTCAGTGTGCATTTTAGAGAAAATTGAACAGATTGATTAGATCCGAGCAATGGAAAATCAAATCATCGCATTTGTAGTGTTATTCTGGTTTTATCTTTTCTTTAAACTGATGCATAAGACGATTATTTGCAACTTTGCTTAAATAAACTAAGAATTTGATTGTATTGTATAAATCAAGCATATGCTCTTAAATAAAATCAAAGCCACGTTGAGAGTATTCACATGCATTTCGAGTTTGTTTTTGTAGTAGTGCTACCACGCTATAGCCCTTTTACACTAAATTTATTCGTTTTTGGCTTTCGTACTACATCAAAACTACACTTTTCTCTATCGCTGTAAAATGTGTAGTAGGCAGCGAAAACGAATTTCAAATTATATGTAAACCATTAACAGGTGCTTGTTTACTCAACAACGACGCCTCGATAACGACGCTACAACAGCTTGTCTACCGCTCATAGCCTGCAATCATAGCAATCTAATGATGTTGTTCTTGAAGTAAAAGGCGGGAAAAGGCGAAAATATATTTAAATTTTTTTCTAACTTTATCAGTTGATTATTGTTTTTTTTATAGCTTATTAACTCGTCGGAGATCAAGACAAAACAAACACAAAAAGAATCATTCAAATCCGTTGATTCTATTTTAAGTGAAACGCCTTTTTACAGACACCAACTTGTTTTTATTTAATAGAAGATTAGTATTTATAACGCTTTAACGTTTCCGCATTTAGAATTGCGCTGTTAGATAAAATTGCAGAAAATACTATAGTTACAATTCCGTCTACTATTTGTTTTAATGGAATATAAAAATACCGAAGTGCAACGTCACGCGGTCGTGTCTTGGATACCACCCTCCTACTGTTTTTTTATAAGTTTAAGTCTGAGCCACACCTTTTGTTATCGTTTAATTTTCACATCCTCGTAAAAACTTCATACTTTTTTTTTTGTAGGGGGGATATGTTAGTAGCTTAAGTATTTATGATGTATATTAGTAAATAATGAGTGTGTGTGTCCAATCACAAATGGTGACTTCTCAACACTGTTAGAAATTTGTAATTTTAATTGTTAGGATTTGTTTGCTTTCGCAATTAGGACTTATCATTCGTAGGGATTTAAACCTACTTGTCAGAAAAGGGGAAGTAAACTTACAACTAACTTAATTGCTAACTTATTGGCTATAAAGAGAGCTTATCGTAGCAATTGAGGATTGCAACGATTTTTGTCGAAAATTGTTAATAATTTTATTTGACATAGCTTCTAATGGTTCAACACCAGTAAGTCTATGTAATTCGAGTGTACCAAACCAAGGAGGACGCTTCAAAATCATTTTCAGAATTTTATTCTGAATCCTTTGGAGCGTTTTCTTCCTTGTTGAACAGCAACTTGACCAGATCGGTACAGCATAAAGCATTGCTGGTCTAAAAATTTGTTTGTAAATCAAAAGATTGTTTATTAAACAAAGTTTAGAATTCCTGTTAATGAGAGGATATAAACATCTCGTATATTTGATGCACTTGGCTTGTATACTCTCAATGTGCTCTTTGAAAATAAGTTTTTTATCATAAATTAGTCCCAAGTACTTAACCTTGTCGGACCAACTTAAAATAACCCCATTCATCTTGACAACGTGATTATTGTTTGGCTTGAGGAAAGAAGCCCTAGGCTTATGCGGAAAAATTATCATTTGAGTTTTAGAAGCATTGGGAGAGATTTTCCACTTTTGCAAGTAGGAAGAAAAAATATCTAAACTTTTCTGCAATCGACTGCATATGACACGAAGACTTTTTCCTTTTACGGAAATGCTTGTGTCATCGCAGAACAATGACTTTGTGCATCCTGGAGGCAAATCAGGAAGATCTGAAGTGAATATGTTGTACAGGACTGGACCCAAGACTGAACCTTGAGGTACACCTGCTCTGACAGGAAATCTATCAGATTTTGAATTCTGATAGACAACCTGCAGAGTTCGATCAGTAAGATAATTTTTTAAAATTTTGATTAGGAAAATTGGAAAATTAAAAGTTTGCAATTTCGCAATCAAACCTTTATGCCAAACACTGTCGAATGCTTTTTCTATGTCTAAAAGAGCAGTTCCAGTGGAATAACCTTCAGATTTGTTAGCTCGTATCATATTAGTAACTCTGAGCAATTGATGAGTTGTGGAATGCCCATGGCGAAATCCAAACTGTTCATTTGCAAAAATTGAATTTTCGTTGATGTGTGACATCATCCTGTTAAGAATAATTCTCTCAAACAGTTTACTTATTGAAGAAAGCAAACTGATTGGTCGATAACTTGAAACTTCAGCTGGGTTCTTATCCGGTTTTAAAATGGGAGTAATTTTTGCATTTTTCCATAATTTGGGAAAATATGCAATTTTGAAGCAGCAATTGAAAATTTTCACTAAAAAATCCATTGTGCTCTCAGGGAGATGTTTGATTAGTATATTAAAGATTCCATCGTCACCAGGTGCTTTCATATTTTTTAACTTTTTAATAATTGATTTAATCTCATTCAAGTTAGTTTCAATTATTTCTGCAGGTAAAAAATTCTGGGAAGAAATTAAATCAAATTGACGTGTGACTTCATTTTCAATTGGACTCACAAAATTCAAATTTGAGTTATGAACACTCTCAAACTGCTGAGCAAGTCTTTGAGCCTTTTGTTCATTGGATACAAGAAAACGTTCACCATCTTTTAAAACTGGAATAGGCTTTGAAGGTTTCTTAAGAATCTTCGACAGCTTCCAAAATGGTTTTGAATATGGTTTCAATTTTTCGACTTTAGTCTCAAAATTTTGATTTCTCAGAAGAGTAAATCTATGTTTAATCTCTTTCTGTAAATCTTTATAAATAGTTTTAAAAACAGGGTCACGAGAACGTTGATATTGACGTCTGCGGACATTTTTCAAACGAATTAGAAGTTGAAGATTTTCGTCAATTATTGATGAATCAAATTTCACTTGAGCCTTTGGAACAGAACAATTCCTGGCATCAACAATTGCACATTTTAATGCTTCCAAAGCGGAATCAATATTCACTTCGTTTTGCAAATCAAGCTCATTATTGAAATTTCTCTCAATATGAGTTTTGTATCTTTCCCAATTAGCCTTGTTATAATTAAAAACAGAGCTCATAGGGTTTAAAACTGATTCATGTGATAAAGAAAAAGTTATTGGAAGATGGTCAGAATCAAAATCAGCATGTGTGATCAAATCACTACATACATGACTTTGATCAGTTAGCACCAAATCAATTGTTGAAGGGTTTCTTACAGAAGAAAAGCATGTAGGACTATTCGGAGACAAAATAGAATAGTATCCTGAAGAACAATCATTGAATAAAATTTTGCCATTGGAATTACTTTGAGAATTATTCCATGAACGATGTTTAGCGTTAAAATCGCCGATTATGAAAAATTTCGAACGATTTCTGGTGAGTTTTTGTAAATCACCTTTAAAATAATTTTTGAGCTCGCGTGTGCATTGAAATGGTAAATATGCTGCGGCAATAAATAAAATCCCAAGTTCAGTTTGAACTTCAATTCCCAAAGTTTCAATAACTTTCGTCTCAAGATGGGGAAGAGCACGATGTTTGATTCGGCGATGAATAACAATTGCAACTCCACCGCCGGAACCCTGAATCCTATCATATCTATGAACCACGTAATTGGGATCATATTTTAATTTTATGTTAGGTTTCAAAAATGTTTCAGTAATAATTGCAATATGCACATTATTTACTGTTAAAAAATAAAAAGCTCATTCTCATTGGCCTTCAATGAGCGAGCATTCCAATTTAATATTTTAATTGTTTTGTTTAAAATCATTGCTAAATTTTAAATTAGAAACAATTGTAATAGTAAAATTTGTGCCTATTTGAATGGCTTCAAACATTGATTTTGCCTGCAACATGGCGTTCATAAGACCGAACATTGCCTGTTGCAAAAAGGAAAGTTTACCTGTCGTAATAGGCCCCAGGCAGTTGACATTAGAAAAAATATTTTCGGCAGCAATATTAGCTGGAGTAATAGGTGTACAATTATTTCTAGCGTGTTTTGCTTACCTATATTAACGGTCATTTTCGAACTACCAACACTAGGCGGTATAATGTTCGAACTACCTGTAACCTGTGCATAAGTTAAACGGGTATGCAAAGGAGTAGGTAAACTATGCGTCACTGGTACGCTTGGAGAATTTTGTTTTGAAGTTGGTTTTAATTGAGAAATTGAATTTTGTTTACCTTGCCTTGCCTTAACAATTGCTAAACGGACTGGGCATTGATAAAAATTTGACATATGGTTGCCGTTACAATTCGCACAGCGAAAATTTTTACTCTCTTTCACAGGACATGTGTCCTTTTTGTGAGAAGAGTCTCCACAATTAAGACATTTTTGGTCCATGTTACAGAATTTGGAACCATGGCCATAACGTTGGCAAGTACGGCATTGGGTGATATGCTTTTCACCTCTGCCATACTTCCTATAAATTTCCCACTTTACACGCACATTATACAAAGCATGTGTTTTTTCAAAAAATTTTAAGTTGTTAACCTCATTGCGGTTAAAATGAATTAAATAATTAACAAGGGAAATTCCAGTTCTCCGACTGTTTTCGCCTCGTGATTTTTGTTTCATTAGAATTACTTGGGTAGGGGCTATGCCAAGTAATTCTGTTAAAGTAAGTTTGATCTCATCAACGGTTTGATCGTTGGTGAGACCTTTCAAGACAACCTTGAACGGCTTGGCGTTCTTGGTGTCATATGTAAAAAATTTGTACATCTTGTCAGTTAAATACTGAACAAGACGATCACGACCCTTTACTGAGTCGGCTAATAAGCGGCATTCACCTCTACGGCCAATTTGATAGGTAACTTTAACGTCAGAAACAAACGTTGAAAGTTCCTTTTTGAATATATTAAATTCAGAAGAAATAGTTACCACAATAGGTGGAACTTTCTCCTTTTTTAAACTTCCATTTCACCAGCTTCTTGCTCAGGCAAAATATCAAAAGGATTGTCACTACAGACACTCGAAGTGTCAGAAAGAGATGCCTCTCTTTTCCTCCCCGTAGCGATGCGAGGTTTCTTTTTCCGTCCAGCCATTTCAGGTGATACGAAAAAAGTTAAAACAAACGTTAAATTCAGAAGTAGGTAGTCTTGACAAAGACTGATGGGAAATAACTTTCAGGTAGTCTTTAAAAGACACACTGACAAAACACAAACTTTGAAGCTATAGGCAGTCAAAGACCAGTCCACAAGCAACCGAAAAAAACGTCTGATCTGTAGGACAGTTCAAGACGCACTGAAAAAAAAACTTCATACATTGTCCGCTTTACTGAAATTAAAATGGAGTTATAAGACAAAAAATGAAATTATTACGTAAAACTTGCCTTTTTGCCCCTAACCGCCATCTGCAAAACGATGCAATCAGTACCGCAGCAGATGGGCACATCTAGTTCAAGCCAATTGAATTTCAACTATTTTACAGCTTATGATTCCGAAATGTCGGACTGCTAGCATTTTGGTGAGATTTTGAAATATTACTTAGTGCAATTATTTGCAATGGAACGTGCAATTCCATAAAACACAGAACTGAAAGATTTCGGGATCAGTAATTTCAAATCATCCTTCTTAACTCTGTATTTTGCTTCTGCACTCTGCTTCTCATGGCATGAATTACAGTCATGGAGAAAATAATAAATACACTTGCAGTGTTGGATAATTTTTCGTATTTGCGCACTGATTTTAATTGTTGTATGATGTTATGTTACGTCATCATGATCCGCAGACACTCTTTCTAAAAGAGGCACGGAGAAATGACTGGAGGAATTTCTTTGTCGGTGATTCCGAAAAATTTTTGCGTGAGTTAGTGTTTCTGAAGTGGCGACAAAAATAAATACACTATTGAAATATATATACAAAACAATCCAAATTAGCTTTATTTCTCTACATATCGTTGGCAAAGTGACCTTTTACGTTACAAAACTCACATTCAAAATTTTGTGGCTTGTCCTTTGTTTTGTAAAGCCATATTCAATCTTCCGGGTAAGTTTACCTCCAGGTTTTCACGAGTAGAAGCTGAACTAGCATTTCACGCTGCCTGGCCGACTATCCATAAGTCTGTTTTATTCTTTGGATGGTGCTTTGCAACCTAGATTTTCCCAATCTTCCATAGAATTTCTAAAGGATTCAAATTAAAAGTCTGCGCTGGTCAAACTAATATTTTTTTTTTTCGTTTAAAAATCATCTTCGTGTTTTCAATGCTGTATGTATAGGATCGTTACTCTCCAAC
The DNA here is from genome assembly GCF_029784165.1 of Wyeomyia smithii. NCBI lineage: Eukaryota > Metazoa > Arthropoda > Insecta > Diptera > Culicidae > Wyeomyia > Wyeomyia smithii. The sequence continues at coordinate 262,878,127 of NC_073696.1, read as the reverse complement.
GAAGAAGCATGTTTGCTTTGGCATACGGAAGCATTGCGCTACGTGAAACATCTACACAGTCGTTAGTATTCATAGTCTATGTTATAAAATCAATGGGTTCCATACCAGCATCAGAAAACAGTATTACACCGTTTTGTGGTCACTTCCAAATTTTACTACTTTCGTGGTTAATTGTGCGTTGAAGGCAGTATTCACCGGTCTTCTCACCAGCTGCTGACCGTCTGAACCAAAAAGGTTAAATTTCGACTCATTCGACCAAAACACGATGTGCCATTTAGTTGCACCCTAGTCTAAAAACTTTTTAGAAAATTCAGTTCTTGCCAAAATGTGTCGCTTTTGAAGTAGAATAAAGTTTCCTGTGTACCTAGGTGGTCGATTTTGCTTCCATATGCCGAAGAAAACATGCCACATTGCTGGATCTCTATGCAGTATAACGATCCTAAACATACACTATTGAAAACACGAAGATGATTTTTAAACGAAAATATAAAATTATTAGTTTTACCAGCGCAGACTCCTAATTTAAATCCTTAAGAAATTCTATGGAAGATTGGGAAAGTCTAGGTTGCAAAGCATCATCCAAAAAATAAAACAGACTTATGGAACGTCTGACAGGCAGCGTGAAATGCTAGTTCAGCTTCTACTCGTGAAAACCTGGGGGTAAACATTCGACGAAGATTTAATATGGCTTTACAGAACAAAAAAACAGGCCACTAAATTTTGAAAGTGAGTTTTGTAACGTAAAAAATCACTTTTCTAAGAATATGTAGAGAAATAAAGCTAATTTGGATTGTTTTGTATATATATTTCAATAGTGTATTTATTTTTGTTGCCACTTTAAAAACACTAACTCACGCAAAAAAAATTCGGAATCACCGACAAAGAAACTTCTCCAGTCATTTCTCCGTGCCTCTTTTAAAAAGAGTGTCTGCAGATCTTAATGACGTAGCATAACATCATACAACAATTAAAATCACTGCGCAAATACGAAAAATCATCCAACACTGCAAGTGTATTTATTTTTTTCTCCATGACTGTATATAGGGTTTGAACGCATGAATTATGTAGGGTTTCCATTCCACAATTTCCTCGAATTATTATCTCTCAACTTTCCTTCCCGCTGTCCCTTATTGGCTGAGACAGCACTAATCTCAAATTACTCAGGATAATTTCCGAGGGCCCTAAATCAAGGTACTAGGAATAGCTGAACCGCTGTTGACGGTTTTGAAATGGGTTTGACAAAGACGAGTGCCACATTTGAGATGAGCAGAAAGTAATTCGACTGCCTTGTGTGTGTGTTTTACACGATTGTCTCTTGGAGGTCCATCTAGCTCAAAAAAAAAGTTTATCTGAGAGATGGATTGAAATGAAATGTGTTGTTTACTACCGGGTATTTTAATTTTTTATTATACGTTGCCTAGAAAAACCAATTTCGTTCAAGCATTCTTGACAAGCATCTGTCCCATCCAGCTGGCAATCTATCGTGGTCCAGTAGGTTCTGTAACCTGTGGAACTCGGGTGGAACAAAACGAACATCGTCACTGCACAAATGCACATCCAGTTTAATTATTCGCTCCAACGAGCGCAGCTGCCATACGACGCAAGAGCAAATAATAGCGCAGCAGATGGGCACATGAGAAAAACCGCAATTGTTACTGTGCAACAATAAGATGAAATCCTGATTAGGTTTGTCATGGGCGTGGTTACAAAAGTTTTCGATTTAAACACAAACAAGTTTTTAATTAAACTGTAAATCCGATGGTGAAGTCCGATCAATTACGCGCTTCAGATAATTGATTAGTTATGCATTTATTCTATGAATAATTCAGTGGTATGTCATTATCTGTAAAGGCAACAGTTTGACCTTTTACTGTCCACATAGAAGCAGTACGTTAAACTTGTGGCTCAGCATTCATTAAATCGATATAAGCTCTAATAACAGTTGTTTCGAGTCGACAATGGTTCAGTATAATTCGTGAAAACTTATATTATGAGTATTTTTTTTACAGTTGCACTTGTTTAAATTCAAAATCAACGTTCGATGAGGCTTTTATCTTCAGTTCAATTTTTTGAATTGCGTTCTTTGTTCCGCGGAAATTTCCAACAAGCTGCCATTTTTACTGAAAACATTGCTTTTTACTTTTATGCGAACAGTTGAAATTCTTCCACTGCTGTTACAACTTTCTCTGAACACTCTCAACAACAAAAGCACTCATATAAACTCAAGCTACCTACTTGGGAACACACTATAATGGCAAAAAGTTGCTCCTTTCAAGACTGCCAGGACACAACGGATCGTAGTGATACCGTTTGCATTCATCGGGACTTCGCTGGAGAAAGTTATTAAATAACAATATAAGCAATCTGTCGTGTCCCTGGGATGCTGTTAAAGTTAAGTCTATTGCAATAAATTTAAAAGGTTTTCACCCAGCGTAGTTTTGAACTTGTTTTCCGTAATCCTTAATGTTGGTGGCGGCTTTTCTTAAAGTATTAGAAAATCATCTTCCGAAGGAAGTCTGAAAGACCGGTATATTAAAATCAAATTCGAAGAATGCAAATAAATTATGCATTTCACCAAAATTCAACGAAACTAAGAGACAATGGCAAGTTTCAATCGCCGTTGAATGCATTTGCGCAGAAGGTAGACTCTTAATAATTCATCAGTAAGGTGAGAGTGGTAGAGCGTCTAGAGTCTAAACCTGACCTGAATCAGCTTTGCCTTCAACATCAAACATCTATACTTAAGTGCAGACGAAGACGGACAAGTTCATAAAAAATCGATTGTTGGGGAAAGACAGTTCACGCGGACTTAACATCTTCGTCGTTTAAAAGGCACACAGGCTGCAAACGAGTTTAATTATTCACCGGGGCAAAATTTCACTGCGTTTTTGTATGCCAACGATTTCCGTAATAATTTAAAAATAATCCCTCTGCAATCCCCATCACAGCAGCAAACAATCGTAACCTACTTATGAAAAATGTGTACCCTCTTTCCATTTTCTCTTTCACAAACTGCAATTTGTCGCCTTGGTGCTGCCTCTGCCTTCTGGGGAACCGTTATGATTTGGTCGAATCTTCCGAGAAGGCGGAAGCTATCTTCAGCAAACAACACGCTTTGGAATGGGATATTGTACGGAAGCAGTACCGGCAGCAGCAGGAGCAATTTCCGCCAGCAGAAACGAGGTATGTGCTCTATCACGTTGATGCATTTCGTAAAGAAGCCGGAGAATAACTCGGTGGCACTATGACATAAAGGGGTATCTATTATTCAGATATGAATGGTTTCTTACCAGTTGTGTTTCCGGATATATGTTTTTCTGTTTTTTTTTGTTACAAATACACGGAACAAAGAAACCTAAATATTTATTCAGATCAATTCAAATTTCAATTTCAGTGAGTGATTTTATGCCAATATTCCATCCAAAATGCTCCCAGGAAAATGTCTAGTTTTTTTTTGGTATATTAAACAAAATAAAACCAAAGTTCCCCTAGAATCTGGAGGGGTTTAACCAACTTCATACATGATTTTGCATAAAATCTCTCATGCTCTCACTCAGCAATATTTGCCATCAAACCAATCATGGGAAGAATAATGCCAAATTACCATGTATGAAAAGATGTTCTCCATTCTCCTTTTCTTTTCTCGCAGCGTACCATCCGGAGCGTTCATATGGCAACGCCGGCGGCATCCGGTTCCTACAGCCGGGGAAAAGCATATCAACAGCCCAGCTACAGTGACTTTGTCATGATGGCCGACGAACGTTCGCTGATACTGTCCAGACCTTCCTTCTACTCGGATCCGACACCGAACGAGCTGAACTTTTCGGTGGACTGCAATCTGACCCGGAGCCTGGACACCGGTGGCTGGCGATGATAGATGGGCGAGGGTTAGGCCGGGCCGTTTGCTGTTTGTCGGTAGGAAACTGTAGCGGCACCACCTGCTGCACTAGCAGCCTCAGCAGCATCACACCTATCAGTTTAAGACGGGTGCCCTCAACGGAGAACACCACCGGTGATGGTGATCATACTAAATGAAACTTGAAATTCTCAAAAAAAAAAAAAAAAAGGTTTGTGAGTACAAAACGTACAATCGTACAAATATGGATAAAAAGTTAGACAGTGAGTGAAATCAGCCTGACCAGAAGGAAGGATCGAAACGAATATTTTCCATACTCGTGTTAGCCTTTATTTTTTTCTATTCTAGACTAGTCACACAAATCGGAATAAAAATATGTTCGAAGAGTTTATTGTATTGAGCTGTTTTTATTTTTTAATTTAGTGTTGTAGTGTGGTATCACCAACGGCAGATTTCTTTTAGAGTAATGTGGCATGATTGGGCTAATTTGGCTTGTTTCAACTCAGGTGCTTCGCAATTGGACAAATTCACGGAATAGAAAGATCAGAAACGACATACGCACAGTGTTTTATTTTGCCGTTTTCGTGCGGTTAATTAAATAGCGTTTCTAATGTTGATTATAGCTATAATGTATGTTCGGAGAAGTTTCAAGATATTCAAAAATACGTCTTTAGATGTCGGAAGATGAATGATCAATCCACCTAAAAGTGAGATAGAAAATTTTTTTTATCAGATTGAGATAGATGCATGGTGTCTTCGGCAAAATTTTAGGTGATCTCAAAACAATAAACTTTGCCGAAGACATCATGTTTCTATCTCTTTTATATTACGAGCAACATAAAGTTTTCTATGAAGAGGTACTGAAAATCACAATTTTCGTTATAACTTTTTTCTCAGATTTTTCCGAATTTCCAAACCTTCTACTTTTTGTTTCAGCATCGCTTCTCGATCTTCTCCACGTGGTGACCATTTTTTAACTTCCAACCGATACGACACGTTAAGAAAATACTCTTAAAATCTGATCCATCCGTGTAAAGTGCTTAAACCGAACTGAAACGTGCTTTCATCAACTTGAAACTTTTGAACGTTGCTAATATTGTTCATTTGTGTTGGTTTCGCTTTACATATATAACATCGTGCGGTAGATTTCGTTTCTGTCAATTTTTAGTTAATCTATTTCTAACATTTTCTCTATTTCTTGTAACCTTATCAAAACATACATACATGTTTAGCTTAAGATCGTTTAAGGCCACCTTCAAAATTCAAAACTGTTTTATTTTTAAATTTTTGTGTACGAAAATCGGCACAAAGGCGAAAAGGCTGCTTACATACTCTTACATACTTAAGTGTTCACCTTTAATTGAAAGTCTGAAGATAGTTATTTCATCGTATGAAACTGCCACGTGCGTAAAACTGTGTAATGTTGAGATGGTTGAGGTGAAAGTATCCCCAAAAATATCGAAAAATGTCAAATAACTTTTTTATTTTAAGAGATAAAAAATAACAATGTTCAGCATAAACATGCATCTTGAGATGACTGATAACTTTGTAAAAGGTTTGGAAATTTGGAAAAATCTGAGAAAAAAGTTATATCGAAAATTGTGATTTTCAGTACCTCTTCATAGAAAACTTTATGTTGCTCGTAATATATAAGAGAAAGAAATATGATGTCTTCGGCAAAGTTTATTGCTCTGAGATCACCTAAAATTTTGCCGAAGACACCATGCATCTATCTCAACCTGATAAAAAAATAAATTTTCTATCTCACTTTTAGGTGGATTGATCACTCATCTTCCTACATCTAAAGATGTATTTTTGAATATACTGAAACTTCTCCGAACATACATTACAGCTATAATCAACATTAATTAATCGCACGAAAACGGCAAAATAAAACACTGTGATACGGTGCCAGAAAATTGGATCTGAATTTTTGATTTAGATTTGGCTGTTATCTGGTATACCGAAAGTCGAAAGGTAAGTGAAATGTGATCTACTTATTGTTTAATAACTCATTGCTGATGCACCTTTTGAAACAAGGTCTGAAGCACCGAGATGAAAACGTCCGCGACTACAATAAAGATACTTTTATCATCTCGAAAAAAAAAACTCCTTACGCAATGCCAAAAGTAACTGAAGTTTGTTCTGGATGCTTCAGCGTTATTCATCCGGGAAAACCTCGTTGATGTTCAGAACGGACTAAGGTCGAAAATCTGTCTAAAATGGCTTATTTGAGATGACAAACTCGTTGCCGAATCTCACACTGTAGAGTTTCCACGAAAGGCGACATTGTTCTGAAGAAAAAGCTGGTGGGATCAGATACAAAAGGAGAACATTCACATCACCAAACCCTGAACAACAAAAACCAGCTTGATCTTAGCACCAGAAAGGGGTTTTAATTTCATGTCCACAAAATAACGTTGTTTAACTCCGCTTTGGTAACCTTTACTCGACTGTGAGTGAATCGGAGTACCTTTTCATTGAAGTAAGTATTCCGGTTTGGTGGAATGAGGTTACAGTTAATTCCCTTCAGGATTAAATTTCTTTCATCTCCCCATCCCTACTTCGCGCTGAGCAGCTGAGAGCTGATGTATTCCTTCCAGTAATTTAAGGTCAAATTTAAAATATTTTTTTTAATCCCTCGCTCATTCAGTTGTTTGGGGATTCATAGGAATCATAATTATTTATTTTAGTCTTACCTCTCTGTGCTCTTGGAAAAGTTCTTTTAGCAACTTCACGTTAAATACAAATCAACTTTGTTCTTTTTCTGCCCTAACTAGTTGGAATTATTTTAATAATTTCATTAGTTTCTTTTCGACGCTTTGGCCTTTCTCTTTCCTTTTTCTTTTTTTAGAGTAAATTTGGAATTAGTTTAATTACCATCAAAATGGAGTTTTAGCGAGTTTTGATTTATTTGGAAATTTCGCCAACATTTATTTCGACCTTTAGAGGCGATTTGCAGCGATTATATCCCCGATGTCCGAGTTTTTGTGTGGTATTAATTTTTTTTAGCATTTCTGGTCTCAGAAAGTGATTTCCTTGGCCATTCTTTTGTTTTCTTTTTTTTAGCAATTTTAGACTATATTTGAATTACATTTCCTGCATTTTTCGGCTTTTAAATGATTTTTTTGCAGTATTCACTTTTCTATTTTACTCCTACTACCTTTCCCATAGGCTTTTTACTTAATTTGAAGAGACAGTGGTAATTCATGGTAAAAAAGTTGAAAATTCGCGGGTGGCAGAATGGAAAATAGGCAAACTTCGCTCAATACTGCCGTTCGATGCATATTTGTCCAATTATACAGTGGATAATTTCTATACATATCAGTCCCACCCAGAGCTGCCAGATTGTATTTTGAAAAATCTGTATGCACCTGCAAAAAAATCTGTATTTTGTTCGTGTGCCTACAAGTGCTGGGCTTGGAATCCGACCTTAAACCTCGCCTGAAACCATAAAAAGGCTGGCTAAATTCCTGGAAGAGAACTTAGGTCTTCAACCGTGTTTTTTCCTATGAATCGAATTGGGTATATTTGTTCACGAACACCGTTCAACTACTACGAAATACATGTGGCTGGCAGAGTGCGTGGTAGTCCGTCGAAGGTTGGTGCTACGGTGGTGCTAGATGGGGAAACATTTGAAGTAGTCGACGAATTTATTTACCTGGGAATATAAGTGACATGTGACAACGAGGTTAGCCGTGAGATAAAGAGGCGGATAGCAGCTGCAAACAGGGCCTTTTACGAATTACGTAACCAGTCAAGGTGCCGCAGTCTGCAAATCCGTACTAAACTTGCACTCTATGAAACACTGATTCTTCCGGTGGCTCTCTAGGGTCATGAATCATGGACGCTGAAAGAGGCTGATCGGCGAGCTCTTGGTGTTTTTGAGCGTAGGATTTTGCGTTCAATCCTTGGCGGCAAACTTGAAAATGGTGTTTGGCGCAGACGCATGAACCATAAAGTGTACAAGGTGCAAAAATCACAGGATATAGTCAAGCGGATAAAACACGGCATGCTGCAGTGGGCTGGGCAGCTTGAATGCCGGATGAACGACCAGCAAAGACTATATTTTTCATTAATACCGATAGAGGTCGTCGACTTCGGGGTAGACCCCGCACTCGTTGGATGTGTGCTGTCGACGAGGATGCACGCGAAATAGGTGTTAGGGGCGATTGGAGGATAGCAGCCCAAGACCGAGTGACATGGCGACGCATTTTGGATTCGGCACTGGATCGATAATCGGTCTCTCGCCTTAAAAGTAAAGTAAGTACACCGTTTAAATACACCGCAAAAACGAATTTACCATCACCCATCATACTTTTTGACAGCTTACTTTCATTCGTGTGCGGCAGTGCTGCCAAAATACATTATATGAAAAAATTATAAAAATATTGGAAATTAAAAAAAATTTTGTTTGTGGTTGTAATAATCTATTTATGCACGGACATCTAATAAGTGTTACGCAATCTAAACATATTAAAATGCAGCTCTGTCTGTCTGTCTGTATGATCCATATAGGCTCGGAAACTACTGAACCGATCGACGTGAAATTTTGTATATAGGGGGTTTAGGGGCCGAGAAAGGTGACTAAGATAGTTCGAGACCCCTCCCTCTTCTATAAGGGAGGGGTCCCATACAAATGAAACTCAAATTTCGCACAGCTCGAAAACCAATCAACCAAATAGAACCAAATTTGGCATGTAAATGTTTTTAGAGGTAACAAATGTCCATAATGGTACGACACCCCTCCCTCTTATGTGAGAGAGGGGTTCTAAACAAATGAAACACAAATTTCTGCACACCTTGAGAACTAACCAAATAAATGGAACCAAATTCGGGAGGTGAATATTTTCAGGGGTAACAAAAATATCCATAATCTTTCGACACCCTCCTTCTTCTGAAAGGGAGGGGTTTTACACAAATTTTCGCTAATCTCAAGAAATAATCAAGTAAATGGAACCACATTTGATATGTTGAGGTTGTTGAGAGCAAGAAAAATTTTCGACTCCAGACGCCATTGTTAAATTTAAGAAGGAAACTTCAGGTTTCTTTCCGGCAAATGTCTTCAAATACTATTTTGAAATCCAAGATAGCGACTTTCGGTTTCTGAAAAATAACCTAAAGTGACCAAATACAGGTCGGACTCGAATATATAGAGACTCGATTATATATTGCCTCGATTATATATGATTCGGTTATATATAATTTTAGACTCGATTATATATAGAAGCATTTTTTTTTATTTCAAATATGTCTTATCTAGAGATATTATGTGGTAACATCCATAAAATACGTAACGCTTGATAGAAAAAAAAATTCAAAAAAAATATTAAAAGAAATTTCCAATTTTCAAAATTTTTCAAAATATTTGAAAATAAAAATAAATAAAAATACCTAATTAAAAAAGTTCTAGAACAAAAAAAAATTAAAAAAAAAAACATTTAAAAAAAAATTTACTACATTTTTTTTCAAATTTGAGAAATTAAATAAAAACGACAAATCCACACACCCTGATCAAAATTTTTCTTTCCTTTTGACTGCAATTACATTAGGAATAGCTACAAGGTATTTTTTTTTGTTAGAAATGTGTTTTGTGACTTTTAGGGGGATGAGTCTAAAATAAAATTCTTCTTATTTACTCGAAATCAGCAAGTCATTCATGTAAAATAAGTAAAAAACATTTATTTTCTCTGATTCGATTATATATAAAATTTGATTATATATAGTGAAAAAAAAAATCGGAGACTATAGGTATATAATCGAGTCCGACGAGTGTTTCTTTAACCAGAATGATGCCCGATATATAAAGATTTCGCGTTCGGTTGTATTCTGGTGATTTCTGTATCGTGGTCAAAATGTCTGTATAATACAGAAAAATCTGTATACTTAGCAGCCCTGGTCCCACCACGTGTATTCGATGTTTCCCAATACAAAGTTTGTACTTAGAATACAAGGTTGTTAATTTTTCGAGAAAATTATCACGTTAATCTTGTTGAATACGCACGTGGCAATATTCAAGATGATAGTTTAGTTAACTGAATAAGTATTAGATGATTTTTTTTTTGGAGATTGCCCAGTCCTATCATATTTGAACGTTGGTAAGCTTTCACCATTCTGGCTACGAACAAAAGAACTGTTTCAACTATCAATTCGTATGAATCTCGTGCGTTTATCTTCTTATGCCAGGAAAAGTAATGCGTTCTGATGACAAACCAGCTCACAAGGTTTGAGTATCCCTAATAAAGATATGAACGTACCGCATTTAAATGATCAAGCAAAGCGGTTCTCGGTACCGAATTCCTGAAGTTCGAAATGTAGCCAAATATTGTAAGGAGAAGTCTTTAGTGCTCCTAAATAGTGAGTATGGGAATAAGTGTTTAGTGGTAAGAATTGGAATAGAAAAAATCTAGTGGGACAAATATGTATAGAATATTATCGATGGGACAAACAGACTTGGTATAGTTTTTGAAGTTTTTCGGAACAAACAATGTTATTTTTAAAAGTTTTCCGAAAATGTACATGAAGGTAGACTGTTTGGTGATGATAAACGGAAATCGACCAACATTAACCTGGGAAAACTATGCCTATAACCGTAGTATAGCTCTTCACATTTTCACCGATGTGAATCAAGTAAACAGTTTTTGAAAATGTTTATATCTAAAGGTAAAATCAATTCGTTTTTTTGTATAACTGATTTCAATATGACACAATTAATTGTCTAGAAATAAATTGTCCTGCTTAAAACTTTGTAGGGGTATGTGGCGGGACTATCATTATCATCATCACCATCATCTGCATGGCTACCACGTGACTGGTTTTTTCATCAATCATCCAACTGTACCCGTGGTCTCATTCTCATTTTCATGCATAAAAGCAGCACAGGCATGTGACTCGCGTTCATTTCCAATCTGGCTTCTGAAACAGAAGCACCAGCAGCAGTTCTCAAATATCTTCCGAGAGCATATGAAGCGCATATACTTTTTCAAGTTTCGTCATTCTTGCTTCTGCGTTTATGAAGGTGATGGTTTTTCCTCTAAGGCAATGAAAACGATCAGCTGCGGCGGCACTTCTGCTGAAGGCGCTTCTGCTTCAGAAGCCAGAACGTATCAAGCATGAGAAGGATCTCGAGACTATGTTCCCCCACCAACAAAGAAAATGTGAGTGTCAGATTTCAATTGGAGTGTTGGTGGATAACCGTGTTCCGTGGTGCAAAGGGCGGGAGAAGCGAAAGGCAATCAGATCGGATTGTGATTAATTTTTTTTTTGGGCTCATTTCTTGTGCTGCAGAAGACTGGTTCCGATAGACAAAATGGAAATTGTTGTTTGGAACTTGATGTTTGGAGCAATTGTTCCAATACAAACACTGTCCTTCTCATGATAAACAAATCTACAATTGAAAAATTAATGGATTTTCTCTTTTGGTTATACACATAGTGGTAGGTATAGACTAAATTGACACGAGGTTAAAATGATATTCTTTATTTTGTGGTGGTTTAAACGCATTTTAAAGTTTTTTGTCGGTACTAAATATTTTGACTGTCCATTACAACTTTTTATTGAGTATGACACCCTTCATATACGCTGGAACCTTGCCGTTGAGTTGAAACAGAAACGAAAGGTCTGTTGACAAACCGGTGTGCAATTCGTCTAATATCCATACGATGTGAATTATATCCTGCTCGTTGGCGATACAAATGGCTTTAAATTTTTTAATAAAACAACACGGGAGCACAAGTGAGGACGAGAGGGACGGCGACTCAATTATTTCTTCCAATATAACAATATAAAAAACTATTATTAATATATACAAAATCTCTCAATCCACTCTCATGTTTTATCTCATCAAATACAAAATGAAATCTAAATCCTTTTAAATATTACTTCTAATTGAAGAGCTTAATAGCATTTCTAAGAATGTAAATATTCATGAGAGAACGAAACATTCCGCGTTTTGATCATTGGGTTTTGCAGTACAATATTCCTCGTATAAAAAGTGAAATTTGATGCTAGCACTTTACGATCGTTTACCAGTCGCCAGGCTACGACACACTTTCGAAAGCTACAAGTACAGTAATAACACACTGGTTCGTGTACGTGCCGCAGATTAAAACATATTGGATATTAGCCAACTTTTCAATTATTTTGGATATTAGCCAAAATTGTTCCACGTTTGCTGCTTTCTCGAATGCATTTTTTGACAATCGGCTACCGCAAGGGACCTTGTTGAGGGTGTCTACCATCACGGGAAACTGTTTTCCCGATTTTGGAAAAAATGGCATATTAGTCAATTTTTGAATTATGGGCAGTATAAGAAAAATAAGAAAACAATATATGCCGTTTCAAAATGCAGAAATGCCCACAAGCTTGAAAAAAGTACTCTAACATATGATGGTGATAGCTCGAGTGTTGCCACACTGTCTGTCCTCTACTCTACAGGATAAAACTCAATTTATGACATAACGAGACATGAATGGTACCAACATTTCCGTTCGCCGTGAGGGGCTAGGGGGATGTTATGTGCTGAATATATATCGCGGTGATGAAATTTAAACCAATGGGTTTGGAAAGTAACATGGAACGTGGTAATTTTAGTTTTCTACCCTCTTGCTCACTGTGTTGTGTGTTTGAATGATAGATTCTCGTTGTCCTACGTCAATTATGCGGTTATGTGTCAGATATAAACTTCTACTTTTTTCAGCTTCTCATAGTTTTTGGTATCGGTATTCACCATCTTGGATAGCAAAGTTGCATCAATTTTCAGTTTCTGGGCCTAACCTTGCAAGTAGAAATATGTATCGAGGATCAGGTATTTCAAAAGTATATTGGGGAGTTTTAAAGTAGAATACTTCTTTCAGGAAGTTCGGCTACATAGGGATGTGAAATGAAAATCTAAAACCGAAAAGAGTGAAAAATATGTCCAATTTCAAATGCTAATAAATCGGTTAGTATTCGATGGATTTCCTTCGTTCTTGCAGCAATAGATTGGAAAATCTTCTAAGATTCTTCCCGAAATAAGATAATTGTAATTTTATTATTCACACTATTGTACTATTGAAAATAGTCAAGCCTTGTCAAAACGAAAAATTCGACCTCTGATTGGTCGTTATATGCTTGCTTCCCAAGCACGGTCGACAGGATCATATACCTTGCGATTGAAAACATGCTATTTGGCCTATATAAGAGCCTGTTTCAGCCGGAGCCGCTCATAATAGTTCTAGACAGCGACAACAGCAGTCGTCCTTCCTTAGCAGCAGCACTAGCCCTGTGGTTGGTCACCACGTCTCAGGAGAAGCGCGGGTTTTCTCAACGTGTGTCGCCAGACAGCCATTATTCCCCTCATGTTGGGGCAGCATGAAGATTGCCATCAGGAAATCCAATTTTGGAAATCATAATGCCTTTTTCAAGGCAAATAAACAAGTCATTGAAAGTTAATAATTTTTGTCAACGCAAGCAAGCATTCTGTGTTGCATCCTAGCAATTCAAATCTGTCGCACCCGTCGAATTTACTAATGTGAAATAGCTTCCACAGTGCATGTTGTCCGTGTATCTTAATTCCCCCAATGTTAGAGCAGCTCAAAGGTTGTAATTAGCAACCGATTTTGAACCGCAAAATGCTTTTTTCAAGGCAAATAAAATAATTGAAGGTTAATAATTTTCTGGCATCAACACAAGCAGACATTCTGTGCAGGATGCAATCAAATTCTGTTGTAGTTGTCTAATTTTTACTTTTACTTTATTTAGTAAACCCCCCACTGTAGGGGCAGCGCAAAGGCTGCGATCAGCATGACCAACTTTGAATAACAAACGGTTAACGTTTATTCACTAAAATTTCATCCAATTCAAAACAGGTTTTTGTCTGAGTACAATGATTTGCACAAAAAGACATTAAAAATTTACCGCATTATCAGACGCGTTTCTCCAGTCATGCCTCGTGAACGTGAAGGTTCCCTATCACAGACATAGATTTCGTGCTCCAGCACGTTACAACACGTGGAAATTGTCTTTTTACTAGTGCAACATTTCTTGGAAGTGTTTTATTATTCTCGGGTAAGAGACTACGAGTGCATTTACTGCATTTATTGAGAAATCCATCGGAAGTGTATTCAGTGCTATGTCTGAATATATGAACGCCAAATACAAGCGTGATGCTCGGAAACGCGCGAAGGACCAGCATGGGGGAAGTGCATCGAAGAAACCAAGTACCAGTACGGAGGTCAATGTCAAAGCAGCCCGAGGTAACACGTGTCCAACCTCTGGTTGGGACGCTGGAGAAGGGCCTTCTACTAGAGGTAGGAGAAATCGAACCATTTATTTATTCCTTATGCTCTCATGTCTAATTTACCTTGGATATAATACTGCGAAAATGATGAAATTTATATACTGTCGTGCATGCAATATAAGCATAACTTTTGAACTCTCCTAAGGGATGTAATAAAAGGCAAAATAATTCTAACTTTTAATTCTCATCATTTTCGTTGCATAAACAAAGATTTATAAAAGGTACAACAGTTTACTGAAACAAAAGGTCTGAGCTGCGCCTAAAAGGTTCCGCACATGATATACCATAAGTCCTCATCTAAATGTCATATCTGCATAACAGAGCACGAAAAGTTCTGATTGCATTTTGAAGTAGAATACTTCTCTCAGGAAGTTCGGCTACATAGGGATGTGAAATGAAAATCTAAAACTGAAAAAGTGAGAAATATGTCCAATTTCAAATGCTAATGAATCGGTTAGTTTTCGATGGATTTCCTTCGTTTTTGCAGCCATCGATGAGAAAATCTTCTAAGATTCCTACCAGATGCATGAAAGTGCAATTTTATTATTCGAACTATTGTACTATTGAAAATCCTTAAGCCTTGTCGAAACACAAAATTCGACCTCTGATTGGTCGTTATACGATTGCTCTCCCAAGCACGGTCGGCAGAGTTATGGACCTAGTGAATTGGGAATGCATCATTTGGCCTATATAAGAGCCTTCATCAGATAATAAACAGACATTTCATCGGATATTAAATTGAACAACAGAAATTTGAAAAACAAAAATGAATATTTGAAGAGTTAATATTTTCTCGTTTTGCGCTATAATCCAAAGTTATAATCTGCGCTATAATCCAAAGTTATACTATAGAGTACATACTCTGACTATTATTACGTGTTACGTGCGTCGCTTAGTGTTTGGCTACGGTTATGCAGAACGCAAATAACGGCGCGATGCGATTCGGCAAGGCGAAATGTGGTGAAATGTATAGCTCTACTTCGCCTTAAAAAGAGCTGTACATTTCACCACGGTAAGGCGAATCGCATCGCGCCGTCATTCGGGTTCTTCATAACCGTAGCCTTTGTTTCGTTTCCGTTTAATGATGTCGTATTGAATGTGCATATTACAACTCCGCAGCACTTCAACTTCTCATTTGCACAAAATTTAAAAATATTCAATGATATATGTATCAAACATAAAGAAATTACAATACTGCCAATGAACGGTCAACGTTTATTTACTAGAAAAAATGACTGACACGCAAGCAGCCGAGTTATCTTTCTTGTAAAAGTATTCTACTTCAACCTTGCGGTCGTGGCTTTGCATACAACCTTTCTGTGATTTTTTACCATTTTTCTAGTTTTACACAGCATTGTAGAAAACAGAAGTTTTCAATTGATTTCAAAATTGCAACAGATATCAACTTTCGGTTCTTCGTGGTCCTGTCGATTCCTGACATACAAGTAGAGTTTTTAATCCTGATTCCTGACCTGGATTGATTTCAACGTTTCTAATAGTGGACGTCTTTTAACGTCTTAGTAAAATGGAATTGAATGTTCAGTATAGGTTATGTTTCCATTTAAATTACTACCAAAAGATCGAATACCCTCTATACCGTCCGTATTTTATATGTATGTAGGTAGAGTAAAGTTGAGTAGCCAGGTTCTGTAGTTGTTTTTGTGCTGTCCAAAATCTAGGATTTTAGGCAGTAGTTTGAATAGGCTTGATAAAAGGTTACTGATGTTTTTATTAAGCAGCTTGGATGCGTGCTGTTTATAAATATTTTCAGATACGTCTAATTTTCATAAATTATCAACAGGGGGAGTTGAGTGAATGTTAGTCGTGCGCCTCCTTTTCCGGTTGTTTTGAGTGAGACGCCTAGTTGAAAACTAAGAAGATCTTTTCAAAGCTCAAATTGCCGAGAGCAGTTGGCAGTTTGCAGTTCACAGAATGTCGATTCAAAAATAATGAAGTGGTTTCAAAGTTTCACATAAACCAGCATTAGTCTCTCTTAACTATACCAGAGTAGGCAGAATCAAATTTCAATAATCATTGCATGAGTAATTACTTCTGAAAATTTCACGAAAATGCTATGAGAAAAATATTATGAACTAACTTTTTTTGTTTGTTTGTTCGAGTCTTGAATTCATATTTAATTGAGCCAGAAAAGTGCAAAATATCTTACATTCAAATTGTATCCAACAAAAACAAATCGATTTTTACTATTCCGCCAAAATCACGGTGAATTTTGATTTCGCCGTGATAACATCGAAGAAGCACTGTATTTCGCGGAATGTCGAAATTGTTTTTTTTTAAACTCCACCTTTCTTAAAAACTGAACTTCAATTTTCTTAAAAACAAAATAAGAAAAAAATCAACCTTTTTGTTTAAATAAAATTTAGCGTTTGTCAACAATTTTTTTCATTTTGTATATTTTTTTTGTAAAGCTCTGTTAGTTCCCTACAATTTGTTCTCAGACAGTTTTTTTGTACAACCAATAGTTTCTGAGCTACGATGCTTTGAACAAAACTTAGGCCGAAATGCATACCTACTCCCTTTTAGGAAATTGGTCTTGAGTCAGAAAATTTCTTCCACCAGCGAAAAGTACTTAATTTGCTCAAATACGATTGCCAAATGTCATTCAAATAAAAAAAAATAGTCGATATTCGAGCGTAGGTCATTTTGCATGGAATTGCTCTTTATGATAAGAAGTTAGGAAACATTTTGAGCAGAATATAAAAACAATCAAACGGCGTTTTTTTGTGAAAAATTTGTCCAGCTGTCACCAAATTAATGATCCCGACTCGCTAGGTTGGGTGGACAGATCAGTGGTAAAAAATGGATTTGAATTTCTTCTCAAAGTGCAATGTTGACTGACTTTTTCATTCGAATCGTATAATTCGTGGTGACGACGAAAGTGCAGAGAAATAATGAAGTGCACAGGGCCTGATTTGGGCATTGGAGGGACCGGGGCAGATGTGTTCGTGGGGTCTTTTTGCTTGAACATTAAGATGAAAAATTATTGCAAATTGTGCAATGATTTCACCCTTCGCTGGCAGGTGACGTCTTGTTTGTTATGACTTATGGTTAGAGGCCCCTCGAGTCGAAAGGCCCGGGGCATTCGCCCTCTTGCCCCCCCCCTCAAATCTGGGCCTGGAAGTGCAACAAAAATATCGTGGAGGTGTTAAATCTTATGTTTATGTTCAGTTTTAAATACTTTTGCCACAACTGATCATAATTTTGCTAACCATAAAAAGGTACATGAACTCCCTGTTGAACGAGGGAATGAAGCGATTTAGAGATTCAATATTTAGCAGCTGAAAAAGATAATCATGCGCTTTGGAGGGGATACTAGATCAACACTGAGTAGAAACTGAGCGAATAAATGAATGTTTTAACAGCAGTTTAATTGGCTACATGTCAAAACAAAGTGGGCTCTGGTAAAAACGAAATTCGCTATAAGTAATGAATAAAAATTCACCAAAGAGAGGTTATGTTATTAGTAGGGAACCTGTATATTAGAGAAATGACAAGACACTCACCGTTAAGGCAACTGTCAACATCAAAACGGATAACGGCAATGCACAATTATACAGCTCGCCCGTTTTGATGTTGACAGTTGCCTTAACGGTGAGTGTCTCGGCGTCTCTCTGGTGTATAGACTGACTAGTTATTAGTGACTACGAACAAAATTTCAAGCTGCTCTGTCATTGTTCATCGACCCTTTCCCTCTGCACGCCTCTCAACGGAAACTCTATCAATCGATGTTTGGTTTACTTCCGTTTTTGTATCAATGTAACCCAATCACAATATTATCTGATAAAAGAAATACTGTTGTAGTTGTTACATTACAATTGAATGAAACTTTACCCTGCATTTATTATTTTGCACGCTGTCGAAATAAATTTGATATATTTGTTGATGCATTCGAAGTACTGCACTTTATGAACGCGCAAACAGCATTTGAGCGTCACCATTTTTTCCCTACGCTGCACGGGTCAGTTCTATTTCCAGTGTAATTTTGAGTGTCATGGAAGCGCACACCAAACACCAACGCAATCTCGTTACTGGTGCGTTGCGTCGCATTTCTATTTCAGAAACCACTTTAGTCGGTTTGTTGTTGTTTGAAGTCACAATGCCATCAGCGTTTAGCTTTCCCAGATAGCAAACATCATCAAAGTGTGGAGTGCTGAATAACTCGAAAACAGCTTCCAAGAACGGTGTGACCGGCACCGGATGTGCAGACATGCATTCGGCTACGCTGTTTATAGATCGAACATCGGATCGGACTTCAACTAGCGTTATTGTACAGCAGTTATTCCTTGCTTGATGTCACATCGTTGGTATGAGCAGCGCGAAATTCAGCATTAATTTATACAATATATACATAGCAACTTATAGCGAACCGGCTTTTGCGAAAATCGAGCCAGATTCGCTCGAAATGCCGTCAAACAGGAACAATTTAACTCGAACAAAGAAAGCAAATCTCGGGGCAATTTTTTGCGTCAAAATTGTGTGAAGCAGGAAGAGAATTTTCAGACCGAGAAAATTGAATAATTAGGTTTCGCCATGAAATGTCTGTGGTCAAATTGCTTCGCATATGACACTATAGAACTTTTTTCTCCAATGGAAACGCTTGGATTATCGCAGAACAATGACTCTGTGATGCAAAGATACCCTCTCTCGAATATTAGAATATTACTTTTATTGCATGTTTTAAAACCGGTTTTTAAACTTCGCTTTCAATTTCCGAAATATTCACAGGTTTTTCAGACTTTTTATTATCAAGTTTTGAAACTCAATTCCATAATTCGCGTTATATATTTAAATTATATATGAATATTTGAGAAGTATAAAAGCAGCAGACTGTTTTCGAACTGAGAGAAAATATTAATAGAGATAGCGTGATAAACTGAATGTTGAACTGAATTAGTTTTCCGCCAGTCATTCAATTGCTTTTCGTTTCTGAGTGGATGGAAGCAGATGATTTTAATACCAGAAATCTGTGATCAAACATTGAAAATTCATTTCGCCGGGAGTTGATTTGAGAAACCGGCGCAAAAAATAATAATTTTTCCAGTCATTCGGTAAAGTGCCGCAACGGGACTGATTTGTATTTCGAAGCAAAGCAAAAAAAAAAATCATCAGCCCGCAAATGAAGGCAGCCGTTCCCACATGGAACGGTTTGAGCTCCAACCCGTATCACCGATGCGCCGGTTATCAGTAAATAAAACAGAAGCATTCAGTCGTCATACCAGGCTTCATCGCCATCAATGGCACACATTTGATCCCAACTCGAATTGAGAATGTCGACATCCGATATGCAAATAAAAAACTTCGTGGAAATTTGGTTCGGATGAGTTGAGTCGCGTGCGAGCACTCGTAGAAAAGATTTCAACCGGATTTACCCGGAATTGCGGGTAAATATTTCATCCACTCAATCAGTGCTTGCCCAGGAGAGCTTCACTGGCGAGAATTTAATTATTGTATCGCAGTATTAGGAATGCCGCAGATACATTCCTGGTCACTGCTGATGCGTGGAGTAACATGAACACATAAGTTTTTCTACAAGAATGTATGAATTTAAATGCTTCTTCTGCGAAACGACAATTGAAGCAAATTGAATTAATACTCTCTACTTTGTGTACTGAGAAATTTGTACAACCTTTTTTTTTTGTATGTTATTTTAACAATTAAATCATACGTAACCATAACGGGGAAACTTCAGCGTGAATTTTATTGAATACGCTCTCGAGTCTCGGCACATTTTTGATTCTATTTGTTCAATTTATTCATATCATTCCTATAGCGAAAGATGCGAAATTATTCAATTATTTCGTGATTGATATAATATAGCAGATGCGAGTTCAGGCCAGAACAGGCGTAGAGCTTTGTGCAGATTTTTGTTATAATTCATGTTTTCTTTGTTTCAGTAGTATTTATTTCTCTAATTGCATTTGAATTGAAAAATAAATACTATTTTTGATAAAAAAAATCTTTAAATTCCAATCCAAGCATTATTTTATCATTGTTAACAGTACATGGTTATAAGATTTTTAATTTTATTTTGATGCCATATAATTCAACAGAATTATCAACTTAATCATTTGTACTTGTTTATATCACCATAAACATTTTTTTATAATTGTCATATCACCTGCTCTTAAAAAAGGCTTAATGATCAGCTCAAACCACTAAAATCTTGTCACATTTGAAATGTAACAACTAACTCACATAATCAATTTCAAACTAGTTGCTCTGAATGCTAGCGCAGCCTGCTACTGACAGTCCTGACAACACGGGCGCACAGCTTAACATTAGCAGTTAACTTCATGATGAAAAGAACATGGTGTAACGGTTTAATCAAACAGTAGGCGCGGGGTGAGGAAGCGTTTTTTCACTTTGGAGGGTTGGAGACGAGGCATCACTATGAAACAGCGAATAACTTTTTCGTGTTTGTTGATATATTCTCACTAACTAGGCAATTGAAAACCGTAAATTCAGGTGTTTTAAGTTGGAAATTGTTTCTTAAATTATTGAATATTGGTAGCAAGGTATGTAGCATTGCCATATTTATAATTTAAATGCATCCAAATGATATATTTTGAGATGCGATAATTTTTATGCCCTAGTTGTTTATAAACAAACCTACTGGCTAGCAATTTTTTTTCCAATATGGCCGATTCATAAACAACATCCGGAAAGAAAAAATAGTTATATGAAAAAAAGCAAGATTAAAACGTTTTTAAGGTCATGGTAAAACCAAATATGCAAATTGAGTGATTCAGGTGCTCTAATGCTGGTTTAGCAGTTTCACAATAATTAATCGCAGGTTAGTAGAAAAATTAACGGTATTTTACTGTATTTCATTTCCCGAATTGCGATAGTACACAGGAGGAAACCGTCGGCCCTCCCATGCTGTGATTCCGTCTACAGTCACCAGTTAAATTTTTAACCGAAATGGTTTGTCATAGGGAAAGTCATTCATAGCGGACCTCCTCATATAGTGGAACACTCGTCAGATTAACTCTATTTCTCTTAACATAAAATGGAATTAAGGGTATATTAACCACCCGCCAGATTAACACAACTTATGCGAAAACTTCCATCGGGAAACATCTTATCCAGGCAATCAGTATGTAAATCACGAGAAACATTTATGAATTCCAATTTATGTGGAAGAAAATTGAGTTAATCTGACGAGTGGTCCACTATAAGGAAGGGGTCCAGTATAGGATAATTCCTTATTACAGCATATGTGAATTTGCTTGACAGTCGAGACTTCTAACAAGTAGGGTAAATTAACCTATGGGGGACTCCTTTTCTATAGAAAAACTTTTGTGAGATTAACTTAATTTCTCTTAACATAAATCGGATGCAGATTGGCTAGATAAGATGTTTCAGATGAAAGTTTTCTAACAATCCTTCGAGTTTTCGCCTAAACTGAGTTAATCTGACGGGTGCTCCCTTATAGAAGAGGGGTCCACTAAAGACCACCCTGACAAATACTCTCTATTCCTTCGAAAAAAAAATTTTCAAATGTTTGTGATGATTATGTTGTAGATAAGCATTAGATGTTTCCCGACGAAGCATTCTGGAAATCCCTTGAGTTTTCGCCTAAATTAAAGTAATTTGACCGGTGGTCCACTAGCGAGCGTGGTTCATCCAAGGTAGTTTTACACTATGTTTCCCCGCCACTAAAATAAGATTCAAAACACTAGGGTGAACTAACCTATAAGTGGACATCCAATCTGCATCATATACATTTATAAATTTCGATTAATGTTAAGAGAAATGGAGTTAATCTGATAGGTGGTCCACTATAGAATAATAAAATAAGGAGGTCCACCATAGGTTAATTTACTCTACTTCAATTTGATTTTGAATTGAAGAGGTGTGCTCTGCGAAAGGAAGGCAGGGTAAATTATCCTATAGTGGACCATTCGTCAGATTGACTCAATTAAAGCAAAAACCCGAGGAATTTTCAGAAATTTTCCATCAGGAAACATCTTAACCAGCCATTCTGCATCATGAACATTTTTAAATTACGAATTATGTTCAGAGAAATTCAGTTAGTCTGAGGAGTGGTCCATTCTAGGTTAATAAAGGAAAGGGGTCCATGTAGATTGATCTACCATAGATTGGAGATTAAAAACCGTTCTTTCCTCTCTTTCCATTCCATTTGGCTGTAGAAGAGTAGAGAAGGTTGATGGGTGAAGAGAGTAAAGAGGTGAATAGAGTAGAGTAGAGAAGAGAAAAAAGAAATAATGAGGAAATATCAAGATTTAGCGATTAGAGAATACAGTCCGTCTTTTTTATGCCGGGGATACGTTCCAAATTTGTATGGAACCACGTAAAGAAAGACTAAATTGAGTTGAAAAATAACGTAGAAAATGCAATGTTATAAATTTCCAGTATTTACACTAAAATTTGTGTGTTTTTTAAACTCATATATAATAACTTTTGTTCTAAAACGGAAATCGTGATTGAAATGAGGTCAATATCTTGTATCGTTTTTGAGTTCTTGCAAAAACAACCCACGTTAAACAACTTGACTGTATTGCGTTAGTTTTAGTAGAGCAAAGCCTTGGTGCTACATTCCGATTATGGACTCGACCTTCTGTTCCTTATACACAGACTTCGCAGCCAACTGTTCAGTGTACAGGACAATTGCGGGGCTAGCGCTACGATCCTACTGACACTAACAGTACCTCTCGAGCCGAGACTCGAACTCACGACAATTGGCTTGTTAGACCAGCATCGTACTTCGAGGCCAACTGGGAGGTCCGTTAGTATTAGTATTGCGAGCAAAAAAGTATGTGCAGAAAAACAAGAAGCATGGGAGAAAATAGAGGAAAGAGAATAGATAGAGAAGTGAAAGAAAGAGGTTCAAAAACGAAACGAAAGATAAAAAGAGGAGAGAAAAGAAAAATAGGGTATAAAAAAGACGGGAGAAAAGAGAAAAGGAAGAAGGAGAGCGGGGAGAAACGAGAGAATTTAGAAAAGAGAGAGTGGAGAAAAGAGAGAGTGGAGGAGAGAAAGAAGGGAGAAAAGAAAGATGGGAAAAAAGTGAGTTAAGCAAAGAGTGGAGAGAAAATGAGAAAAGAAAAGATTGAGGAACAAAAATATTGAGAAGCGAAAAGAGTGAGGAAAGAAAAGATTGAAAAAGGAGTGAGAAGGAAGAAAAGTTAAAAGAAAAAAGAGAAAAGGAGAGAAAAAAAGAGAAGTAAACAGAGAAAAAGGTTAGGAGTAAGGAGAGAAATAAATGAGAAGTGAGAAAGTGAGGATAGAAAAATATGAGGTCAGAAAAAAGTGAAAAGAGAAAAATAAGAGGAGAGAGCAAAAAGAAAGGAGAGAAAAAAAGAGAGGAGAGAAAAAAAGAGAGAAGAGAAAAAAAGAGAGGAGAGAAAAAAAAGGAGAGTAAAAGGTGAGGAGAGAAAGAAGTGAGGAGAGCAAAAAAAGTGGAGAGAAAAGGGTGAGGAGGGGAAAAGACGAGGAGACGAAAAAGTAAGGAGAGAAACAAGTGAGGGGAGAAAAAGGTGAAGAGAGAAAAAGGTGAGGAGAGAAGAAGGTGAGGAGAGAAAAAAGTGAGGAGAGAAAAATGATAGAAGAGGAAAAGGTTAGGAGAGAAAAAGACGAGGAGAGAAAAAAGTGAGGAGAGAAAAAAAGTGAGGACAGAAAAAGGCGAGGAGAGAAAAAGGTGAGAAAAGAAAAAGGTGAGGAGAGAAAAAAGTGTGGAGAGAAAAAGGTGAGGTGAGAAAAAGGTTAGGGGGGAAAAGGCTGAGGAGAGAAAAACGTGAGGAGAGGAAATGGTGAGGAGAGAAACAGGTGAGAAGAGAAAAAGGTGGGGTGAGAAAAAAGTGAAGAGAGAAAAAGGTGAGAAGAGAAAAAGGTGACGAGAGAAAAAAACTGAGAAGAGAAAAAAGTGACGAGAGAAAAAACTAAGGAGGGAAAAATATTAGGAGAGAAAAAAGTGAGGAGAGAAGAAAGTGAGAAGAAAAAAAAGTTAGTTTAGAAAAAAGTGAGCAAAGAAGAAAGTGAGGAGAGAAAAAAGTGAGGAGAAAAAAAAGTGAGAAGAGATAAAAGTGAGGAGAAAAAAAGTGAGGAGAGAAGGAAGCGAGGAGAGGAAAAAGTGAGGAAAAAAAGTGAGGAGAGAAAAAAGTGAGGAGAAAAAAAAGTGAGAAGAGAAAAAAGTGAGGAGAGTAAAAAGTGAGGAGAGAAAAAAGTAACGAGAGAAGAAAGTGCAGAGAGAAGAAAGTGAGCAGAGAAAAAAGCGAGGAGAGAAAAAAGTGAGGAGAGAAAAAAGTAAGAAGAGAAGAAAGTGGGAGAGAAAAAAGTGAGAAGAGAAAAAAGTGAGAAGAGAAAAAAGCGAGGAGAGAAAAAAGTGAGAAGAGAAAAAAGTGAGGAGAGAAAAGAGTGAGGAGAGAAGAAAGTGAGAAAAAAGTAAGTGAGAAGAAAGTGGGAGAGAAAAAAGTGCAGAGAGAAGAAAGTGAGGAGAGAAAAAAGCGAGGAAAGAAGAAGGTGACTAGAGAAAAAAAAGTGAAGAGAGAAAAAAATGAGGAGAGAAAAATGAGAGGAGAGAGGAGAGAGGAAAAAGGAGAAAGGAGAGAGTAGAGAAGACAATGTAGACATGGGAAAAGAGAGAAAGGAAAGAGTAGAGAAGAGAAAGAAGAGAGGGGAAAGAAAAAAGTAGTCAATCAAATTCCAACAGTATAATTGTTTGATCCTCGGGAATTTTTTGTCACTACACAGTAAAAATTATGAATGTTACACGTCACGTATGTTATACTCTCATTTAAATTTCAGTTCGTCAATCACGATTTTGTTTGAAAATTATGGAAATTACGTTTGCGTGGATTTTTTTTAAATCTTTATCATAACGATGGTGAGGAGAGATAATGGATGCAATTTTGATATGCGATTCGACAAAAATTTTGGCACATTTTTCTAACAGTGAAGTTTCGAAGACCACCCCGCGTCTCTTTTAGGATGTCACACCAATCGAAAACAAAAGACTCGCGTCACTTTCCGAAAGAAACTAAGTAACAATGAGAGACCCTGTATTGTTATTCTCTCTTCGATTAGTACCTAAGATATTCTGACCTTTTTCATGATACTCTTTGCATAATAAGCTAGGCAATATTAGAACCTTCCGATTTGAGGCAGGAAATCGTTGACAATTTATTGTAATAACGCTGTAATTCAAGAAACCGAGTGAAAGAGGAGACAATTTCTTGAGTCCTTTGGAAAAGTTACACAATAGTGTGAAGAAGAGATCTGTATTAAATATTCATTCACATCTTTCAAATGAATTTTATTACACCACAAGTAACTGGCTTCCGTGTGCTCATGGATGATTATAATGTACTTAAAATAAATTTACAGGAAGAATTCAGTCAAGCTTCTAATATGTGGCGCATTGGCGTCAAACAATGTGTCAATTTAAATTAATATTCCTTCCTTAGAAAAATAATGTGTGTCGAAGCTTAGGAAATCTCTTGACTAATCTAGTCTTTTGAAATTGAAAACTGATCCGATCTCGAAATAAGTAACTAACCTGGTTACTTTGACTCCGCTCAACACACTAATAACGGACATACCTACTATCGGAGAAAATTACTCTTTCACCATGTCGAGTTCTTTGATTTGCAATTTGGTAGAAATTCTTGTTTGATAAACCTAGAAGGGGAGATAATCAAGACGGTACCGAAGAGGCTTTTGGGGTTTTGTGATGAAATTACCTCTGGTTGGTTCAGAAATTATGATTATTTTCTTAACATGCTTCTATCCGGTGGAGTACTCTTTCACGAACCGTTCTGGCCAGTGCCATTGCCTAGCATCAGTATTAGAGATACCTGCTACTGGTCAATCAACGAAACTGAACTTTACCCAACAACATGCAATGAATGAATGAATAGATTGCTTGTGGATAGTTGCAGAGTCGTGCATTTCAAAATATAGACGTAAGATTCGGGCTTTCCATAAAAGCCAAAAATTTAGTAAATGATTACCTTTCAACTGAGAGGAAAAAAAACTCACTGGCAAAATTTTGAGACCTTCCAAACATGTATGGTAGCAACAATATACCCTATTTAATGGAAAGTGCGTCGTACGATAGTGCGACTAGACGATTTTCTGTCTGTGATTTTCATCATAACTTGTTCTACTGTCGAAATTGAATTTCCCAACCTCGGGAACATTTTCCGGTTCGTTGCCCGTTCCGGAACGCTTCGTTTTAGGATGGAATCGATATTTCAAAATTTATTTCCGGTCGGACTTCGAACCGGAAATCAGATCAATTTTTTCAACTCTACTTGGTGCGATGTTTGCCGGCTACAGCACATGGTAACAGAAGTCACGATTAAATCCGCTGTACTGTATCTTTATTTGTTGCTTGTGAAGTTATGTTCTCATTCGCCAGTGGTGTCTGAATCTATTATTTCTCAATACCCCTCTGTAGGAGGCTGGAGTCTCTAGCTGTTCTCAGAAAAAACTCTGAAGTAACGCTCGAACACCCGAGAAAATTAAATTGCTGTATTGATTAGATAGTCAATCTAGTGTCATTACCAATGGTTCCATCTTAATTCGGTTTCGTTACGTCCTTCAAACTTAGACGCGGGATAACATTAGATTCGTAGCCATCGTCACATCGCAGCCGACAGGAGCAATGATCCGTTAGAGTGCTCATACTTTTACTTATATATCTCTGGACATCATCGTATTTCGGTGTGGGCGCCTTTCGACTTCTGGAAAAGTTCTTCACAACGAGAAATATACCGCATGTAAACGGTATTAAACAGCATTATTTTTATATTTCTGATCGTAGCGCACCCCGAGAGTCAAAAGGTACGACAAATAATATTGCTAAATTGGAAGCAGACGAGAGAAGACTTTGTTACACGCCTGAATAGATCTAATTACGACAGCCGATGGTTTCCGACTCGTTGCATTGGAACACGTAAAAGTTAGAGTTTGAGCAATTATTGCGTTTTTTTATTCGCACATACACAGACATGGCCAGATCACGGAAAAAGTATATTTTAACAAAAGATGTGTCATTGCTGTTATCCAAGATACGAAGCTAATCAAAACTTGCGCTAATTCCGCACCATATTTCTGTGGTTAAACACCATTCAACTTTAGCGTGTAGCAAGAGTGCTGTTCTCGTGTTTTATTTCAGCACCGTCGTAAAGATCAATTAAATTAAAGCACCGAACCCGACAGTGCAATTGGATTCTATGTTCTAACGTTTTGCTTCTTTTGACGTGCCTGCATTTCACAATTGTAGAAAGTTGCCAGTCGTGTGGCTGACCCAATTAGACAGAAAGAGAATTGCATGGTCGAGTTAACCCCACTTTTCCGGCTTGCCTCAGTGGTTTGGTTTGCATTTGTGTTGCATTAGAAATTTAATTTTTTCGCCGACATAGGTAAAACCAAAGGACGTATACGAATATTTCTGAATGTATGTGTGTGCTACTTTACAATGAATTGACGTTTAGGTTCCAAAACATTCTAATAAATAATTGATATCGAATGAGAAAGACCAGATCACACCACTAGTGTTTTTTGCGTTTTATTATAACAGATGAACAACTCCGTTGAACATTGAATTTCGAACAGGCAATTAATAAAAAAGATAGCTCTCGATAAAATTTGGTAAGCCTATACCCCACCCGTAGAGCAAGATTGTTTTCCAAAACCGCTTTTGTGGAAATAAAGCTCACGCCAAGATTGAAAAAACGTTTATCAATCATTCAAATGGTTGAAATGCTATCGTTAAAGCTTGAATGATGTTGATGAAAAACTAGATGTGATAAATTTTCAAATTGAAAAAAGTGCAGTTGTTCGACAAGTATAAATAATTCACCGGTAATGAAAACGAATATCGTGAAAGCAGAGCTTGATTAAAAATGTCGTTATATTTCGTGTGGAGTGGAGGGCATTATTTTCAGCAGAACATGATAGAAAATTGAATATTGTGACAGTTTGATTATTTCCACGTATTGTTTTCCCGTTCAACCATGATTTAAGACCAAATCTAGGTCACCGTTCTGGAAAAACAATCAATTATAGTTTTTGGATAAAACTCTTCACCCAACAAATGCGATTTTAATTAACCCCTAATTAAAAGCGAAGCAAACTTCACATTAAAGATGGTGGATATGCAATTAACTATCCCAAGCCATTGTCTCACGCAGCAAGTTGGTAATTGTCCCTTCCTGCTAGCTAGCAGGAGCGGGAAAGGGTTTATCTGTTTAGTCTACAGATTCAACCTTGGAGGCAGATAGCCTGTGTTGTTTCAACCAGAAGTCAGAAGGAGACGAAGCTTTTCCGCTTCATTAGTTAATTTGCAAGGGGCGCACCAGGTGCCCCTGACACGTGTCGATTGTTATCCCGAACCGAACCGGAACGAGCTTCGTTTACCTTCTTCCGGCAACACGTGCATAATTTCAGTTATCCTTGTGTCGCTTTCGCCGGAAAGATAACACACTACAAAAGGCTGGACAATCTTCGATGCCTTCCCCGCTGTCGGATGCTGTGACATCTGGATCAGTGAAAGTCCTCTGGCATTACGTATATTTGCAATTGTAATGAAACATTAAAATATAATTAATTCAACAAATAAACATCAGTGTTTTTTAATACTATCGATGTAATTTCTAAAATGTAGGTATATAGTCTATTTTTGTGCAATAGTTTTATTCATAAATTTCAAAATCACCACTTGTTTATACCTTGACCATATTAAACGCCAAACAGTTTTTCTTACTATAAGCTCCTCTCGGGATTCAGGCTTCTGAAAATAAAAGAACGCATAAATCCATACTGGAAATCCGAAGATTAATGTCAGGGTTTTTACCAGATAGATGTACTTAATTTTTCTACCTCTCTGTCTCGACGGTGGTGTGGCGTGGCCGTTTGGGTTTAATGGCAAACAAATTACTCTCTGTCATTTGGGCTGATATTCCAAGAACCGAATGGTTCACTTCCGATGAACATTCACCCTCGTTGCGGTTTGTTTTTGCGGTAAAAGATTTCCGTTTCCTTTCAGTTCAAGTTTCATGACTGGGCGTCATATTGTATTTTACAACAAGAGGCTACCAAAGCAAATTTAAATCAAGTCTAATTTAGTTTGAAAAAGTGTTTGTAAGACCAATAAAGCAACTTCAAAACAAAAAGCCCGAGGAGAGCAAAGAAGTGTGCAAAGTTATTCGCCTTCATTCACCCTTCATTAGCTACGGCTGAAAGCTTCGAAAGGTCGTGGCAGAAATAAAATAAATACTACAAGGTATACAGCCACATTCTGTGCCGAACACGCATCAGTACTGGACGTGTTTGGTGATCGGTCCGATAGAGTATAAAACAAAAGACGTGTGAACAAGTGTTGGCATTGTTTGCCTGGTCGAGTGATATAAATCCGGGTTCAAGGTCGTGCCTTTGTGCAACTGTTTCGCATCGTGACTGCCAGCTGGTGCGTAAGCCGATTTGGCTGCTGGCTGGATTGTGCTACAGCAGTGGACGAGACACAAACGAGGAAAAAGAAGAAGCCATCAGTGTCAGCGAGTTGTATCGCTGTGTGGAGTGATCTCACACCTGGCTCGCTGCTGGTGGCTGTTTGGTGCTGCTGTATTGGTGCTGCTGGCTGTAACGGCTGCTACTTCGAACGATCGGACAACCAACCTTACTGGAAGGGAGAAATAAAAAGGTACGTGTTCTTGTCAGCGCTAGTGCGCTAAACATAGCGCGATGGATGTAGATCCCTCGCCTCCCGCGCCACCATCCCCGAACCCCTCTGACCCTGACCCTTCTGTTACCCCCTCCCCTGTTCATTCTTCAGTCCCCCCTCGCCCCAGGCTTTACCAAGACGGAGCCCAGGGCAGCTATACTGTTTATTTTCGGCCAAAGGCAGGACCGAAATCGAAAAAGTTGAACCTCTTGCAGATTTCTAAAGACCTGACGAAGGAGTACAAGGGCGTGACCGAAATTTCCAAGGTCCGGCCTAACAAGCTCCGTGTCGTGGTCGGTAACCTGAAAGAGGCCAACGATATAGCTTGCTCTGAGCTCTTCACACGCGAGTATCGCGTTTACATACCCGCACGAGACGTGGAGATCGACGGTGTCATAACCGATTCGAGTCTGTCCGTCGAGTGTATACTGCAAAGTGCCAAAGGGTGCTTTAAGAACAAAACGTGTCCCGAAGTAAAGGTGCTCGACTGCAAGCAATTGCGGTCAGCATCGATCATCGGTGGCAAAACAGTATACACTCCGTCAGACTCGTTTCGAGTTACGTTCGCCGGGTCTGCACTACCAAGCCACGTCTCGATCCACCGGGTTCGTCTCCCTGTGAGGCTCTACGTGCCCCGCGTCATGAACTGCCTGAATTGCAAGCAGTTAGGCCATACAGCCGCCTACTGCTGCAATAAGGCACGTTGTGGCAAGTGTGGGGAGTCTCATGCGGAAGATTCTTGCAGTGTTAACGCTGAAAAGTGTATTCACTGCGGAGAAAATCTGCATGAGCTCTCGACATGTGCGGTGTACATGCAGCGCAGGGATAAAATAAAACGGTCTCTCAAAGAGCGTTCAAAGCGTTCCTACGCTGACATGCTGAAGAAGACCGTTACCACTTCTCCCGTTACTTCGAACCCCTTTGATCTGTTGTCCTCTGATGAAACCGATTCTGACGATTCACCAGCGGGAACATCTTTTGCCAATCCTGGGGAGTCTAGAAAGAGGAAAAATATTTCCTCTCCTAAACTTCCCCGAAAAGGTCCTAAGATTTCCCAAAGTGAAATGAATGGTACAAACAAACCAAACAGTGCTGCGGAAAAACCGAAGCAAACCCCTCCTGGGCTTGCAAATTTAAAGTCCCAGAAGGAGTTCCCAGCACTGCCAGGAACATCTAAAACCCCAGTTGCTCCTTTTACACTCCCAGTTGATGAAACAAACTCTGGATTAGTGAAATTTTCTGACATTGTGGACTGGATTTTTGAAACTTTCAATGTACCCGATCCAATTAAAATTTTTCTTACAGCATTCCTTCCAACAGTTAGATCATTTTTGAAGCAGTTGACTGCCCAATGGCCTCTCCTTGCAGCGATTGTATCCTTCGATGCCTAATTCAACTGCGTATATGAAGGATTCTATCTCTGTCTTACAGTGGAATTGTAGAAGTATTTTGCCAAAAATTGATTCGTTTAAAGTTTTGATAAATAAAAACAAATGCGATGCATTTTCCCTTTGTGAAACTTGGCTTACTTCAAATATTGATCTCAACTTCCATGATTTTAATATTATTCGCCTTGATCGAGACACCCCATATGGAGGAGTACTTTTAGGGATTAAAAAGTGCTATTCTTTCTATCGTATTAACCTCCCCTCGATTCCAGGCATCGAAGTTGTCGCATGTCAAATGACAATACAAGGTAAAGAGCTTTGTATTGCCTCAATATATATTCCCCCCAGAGCACAGGTTGGGCAACGGCTGCTCTTTGATTTAATAGAACTTCTTCCCTCGCCACGTTTGATTTTGGGAGACTTCAACTCTCATGGCGTGGCTTGGGGTTCCCCATACAATGATAACCGCTCCTCTTTAATCTATACCCTTTGCGATGACTTCGACATGACTATTTCAAACAACGGTGAAATGACACGTATCCCGAAACCTCCAGCGCGCCCAAGCGCTTTGGATCTATCCTTATGTTCGACGTCGCTACGGTTGGATTGCACATGGAAGGTAATCCTCGATCCTCACGGTAGCGACCATCTGCCTATTCTTATTTCAATTACTAACGGGTCAACTCGCATGCGACCAATTGACATTCCGTATGACCTCACACGAAATGTCGATTGGAAGTTATACGAGGAAATGATTTCAAAAGCGGTCGAGTCGATTCAACATCATTCACCACTTGAAGAATACAACCTCCTCGCGGGCTTGATTCTCGACGCCGCGTTGCAAGCCCAAACGAAGAAATATCCCGGCGTAACGATCAAAGAACGGCCTCCCACTCCGTGGTGGGACCAAGAGTGCTCCGATGTCTACACGCAAAGATCCGACGCGTTTAAGGCCTACCAGACGGGAGGTATACCTGGCGACTATTTACGGTATTCGGAGCTTGATACCAAGCTTAAAAGCTTGGCTAAAGCAAAGAAACGTGGATATTGGCGTCGGTTCGTGAACGAGACGTCGAGGGAGACATCGATGAGCACTCTTTGGAACACAGCCCGAAGAATGCGGAATCGCGTAACGGTCAACGAAAGCGAGGAGTCTTCAAGTAGGTGGATATTTGATTTTGCCAGGAAAGTATGTCCGGACTCTGTTCCTGAGCAAAATATTGTTCGCGATGCGTCTCCGGGCCACGACGCGATAGAATCACCTTTTACGATGGCAGAATTTTCAGTTGCCCTCCTGTCCTGTAACAATAACGCGCCTGGATTAGATAGAATCAAATTCAACTTGTTGAAGAATCTACCCGGCAATGCCAAGAGGCGCTTGTTGAACTTGTTCAATAAGTTCCTGGAGCAAAACATTGTACCGCAGGATTGGAGGCAAGTGAAGGTGATCGCCATCCAAAAACCAGGGAAACCAGCTTCTAATCACAACTCTTATAGGCCGATTGCAATGCTATCCTGTATCCGGAAATTGATGGAAAAAATGATACTCCGTCGTTTAGACCACTGGGTCGAATCAAATGGTCTACTATCAGAAACTCAATTTGGCTTCCGCCGTGCCAAAGGGACGAATGATTGTCTTGCGTTGCTTACAACAGATATTCAGCTGGCGTATGCTCGTAAAGAACAAATGGCGTCTGCGTTCTTGGACATTAAGGGGGCTTTTGATTCCGTTTCTATTGACATTCTTTCGGGTAAACTTCACCGACAAGGATTTTCTCCAATTTTGAACAATTTTTTGCACAATTTGTTGTCCGAAAAGCACATGCATTTTACGCATGGCGATTTGGCAACCTTTCGCATTAGCTACATGGGTCTTCCCCAGGGCTCATGTTTAAGCCCCCTTCTTTACAACTTTTATGTAAATGACATCGACGAATGTCTGGCAAATTCATGCACGATAAGACAACTTGCAGACGACA
This sequence comes from Wyeomyia smithii, assembly GCF_029784165.1. Classification (NCBI taxonomy): domain Eukaryota; kingdom Metazoa; phylum Arthropoda; class Insecta; order Diptera; family Culicidae; genus Wyeomyia; species Wyeomyia smithii. The sequence continues at coordinate 262,844,916 of NC_073696.1, read as the reverse complement.
GTGTAATCTCTGTTACAGGAGCCAAAGCTGCCGATTTGCAAGGACCATTGCAAGATACCTTGGACAATTTGTCTGCTTGGGCTTTACAGCTAGGTATCGAATTCTCTCCGGAGAAGACTGAGATAGTAGTTTTTTCTAGGAAGCATGAACCTGCTCAGCTCCAAACACAATTAATGGGTAAAACGATTTCTCAGGTTTTGGTACACAAATATCTTGGTGTCTGGTTCGACTCTAAAGGCACCTGGGGTTGTCACGTGAGGTATCTGATGAAAAAATGTCAACAAAGAGTGAATTTTCTTCGTACAATAACCGGACAATGGTGGGGAGCCCATCCAGGAGACCTTATAAGGCTTTACCAAACAACGATATTGTCTGTTATTGAATACGGGTGTTTCTGCTTCCGCTCCGCAGCAAACACACATTTGATCAAACTGGAGCGAATACAATATCGTTGTTTGCGTATCGCCTTAGGTTGCATGCAGTCGACCCATACGATGAGTTTGGAGGTTTTAGCTGGAGTACTACCATTGAAAAACCGCTTCTGGAGCCTGTCTTATCGTATTCTAATCAAATGTGAGGTCTTGAACCGTCCCGTGATTGAAAATTTTGAAAGGTTAATCGAACTTAATTCTCAAACCCGTTTTATGACATTGTATTTCAATCACATGTCCCAAAATATTAACCCTTCTTCGAATATTCCAAATCGTGTCGACTTATCAAATACTTCTGATTCTACTGTGTTTTTCGATACATCCATGATAGAAGAAACTCGTGGAATCCCGGATCATTTACGCGTGCAGCAGATCCCCAAAAAATTTTCCAATAAATATCGAAACATCAACTGCGACAATATGTTCTACACTGACGGATCACTTCTTGATGGGTCCACTGGCTTCGGTATCTTCAATAACAATTTAACCGTCTCCCATAAGCTCGATAATCCTGCTTCTGTTTACGTCGCAGAATTAGCTGCAATTCAGTACACCCTAGGGATTATCGAAAAAATGCCCACGGACCATTATTTCATCTTTACGGACAGTCTCAGTTCCATTGAGGCTCTCCGATCGATGAAAGATGTTAAGCACTCTCCGTATTTCCTGGGGAAAATACGGGAACATCTGAGTGCTTTATCCGAAAAATCTACTCAGATTACCTTAGCGTGGGTCCCTTCTCACTGCTCGATACCGGGTAATGAGAAAGCGGACTCTTTGGCTAAGGTGGGCGCAACAAACGGTGATATTTATGAAAGACCAATTGCCTTTAATGAATTTTTCGCACTTGTACGTCAGAATACGATCATCAGTTGGCAAAATGCTTGGACCAGAGGGGAATTGGGAAGGTGGTTACATTCCATAATCCCCAAAGTATCGACGAACCCGTGGTTCAAGGGGTTGGATGTAGGTCGGGATTTCATTTGCGTGATGTCCCGGCTTATGTCCAATCACTATAGATTTGACGCGCATCTCCGTCGTGTTGGGCTCGGGGAAAGTGGTATCTGTGCCTGTGGTGAAGGTTATCGCGACATAGAGCATGTGGTTTGGTCATGCCCTGTACACCGTGACGCCAGGTCTAAATTAATAGCTTCCCTGCAGGCCGAGGGTAGACAGCCGGCTGTTCCTGTTCGTGATGTCTTGGCGAGCCGTGACCTATCCTACATGTCCCTTATATACGTTTTCCTGAAATCCATCCACGCCCCAGTCTAGTCCCGTTCCCCTCCGTCTACACCCAACAAAACGACAAGAACACGTTTGAACCTTAAGCACAAAACCAGCAACCAGACCCCGCACAATAGAACCAGGACCCAAGGACTACGAGCCTCTGTCCCAACTCACGACATCGTGGCTCAGCAGAACGAATCCATACATACCATTCGACGATTATCAGACGACCATTGAACAACAAAACACTGATTGGAAATCCCATGCTAGTTTTAAGTTAGACTTAATTTCAGCTCGTAGTCGGCAGCGAGGATAAAAAATTTGCTTAAGTTTTTAAGTCATCAGATATAATTGGCGCCGTTAAACATTAAATTGTATTTGTGCCGTGTCAAATAAATGTTATGTGAAGAAAAAAAAAAAAAAAAGGTATACAGCCCTAGGGTTGTAGGAAATGGTGACGTGGGACTGAACACTGTAATTAGGGGATTTTTTGTTACAAAATATATAGAATCTGCAGACAGAATCGATGTGTTTGCTTAGCGACTGTACGTATTTTCACTTTCAGCCTCCCAGGGAAATCAATTTTTGAAATATATTCAACAACACTCTCGAAAGAATATCGTTTATATTTGGCGATATTATGCCTGTAGTATTTTTTGTGCAAACAACATGTATTTGACAAGACACAGGCATATCGTGATTGTTGAAGAAGCACCAAGAATTTCTCGTAATTGACGCATTACGGGAAATTCTTGGTGCTTCAGAAGTCAGAATTAACTCTATATCCTCAAAAACTAAATCCAATAATACTAACGTTATCATAATGAATGATTTTGTCTTATTTAACTCTGATTAAATCAGATCTATAATATGGATCTTACTTTCAAAATAATATGGAAGCCCTTACAAAGGTTCATTAATTGGCAAACATAAGAAGATATGCTAAATGAAAACATTAACAAGTTCCAGTAAAAAATCGTAGCAATCAACAATTCCATTCTTGACATTCTTTTTCATTTACCTACAACTGCATTTGCTGTATACGAAGACAGCTAATATACGTTTATTATGGTAAAGCTTAGAATAAAAGTATATCATCAAACAATTTTGAAATGTAAAAATAGATTCTGAATGAATCTTAGTAAATAAACCAAAAATTCACAAGCATTCGCAGGCTATTACTCTTTTATGAATGTGTATATTGGGGAATTTACTCTTTCGATACCATCCGTACACGAGTATTTAGTGAATATCGAAGATAAAATTAAATAAATATCCGTTGCAAAAATTAACAATTCTTGTTGAGTAATTCATGGTAATCATATTTATGAGATAAACTTTCAATCACCATGAGCAGCAGCTTTGCAGTGTCTCCTCGATTGCACACGAACAGAAATGTACGAACAAAAGTGTACCTCTGCAATACGAAGAGTACCGCTGCAGTACGAATAGTCCCACTGCAGTGCGAATAGAAGTGTAGCCCTGAAATGTACGAATAGAAGAGTACCGCTGCAATCATATACGACGAGAGACCTGCGGCTCTTTACTCCACTCGTACTGTTGTGTTTAGCTGCATATTTTCTTTCAAGACATCAATTTTTGTTACGTTCTGACAACAGGTTTAGGAGTTGTTCGAGAATGGGGGTTGTTTCAAACTTTTCGGAAAACTTTTACCTTCGAGACATCATATTAGTCTAAGCTCATGGAAGCAAAAATAAATTGACATATTGGGACGGGGAGACTCTGTCAATTTTCATTTTGATATTGATAGAGATAATATCACAGGGAACGGATGGGGTCAATTCACGTCGTCTGTGCTAGGAATGCTCGCATGTAATTGGTTCATTGTTCGCGTAAATTTGTCATTGAAACTTTTCATCAATTTTACCGCCTAGCAATGAAATAAGAGTGATAACTAGTATATTACTAAATTGTTATACATTTTGTCTATCCAACAACATATTGGTTATTGTTATCCATCATGTGGTTATGCTGTTATTAACGTATGAAATCTGACGCAACATTTGGCAGTTTCATTTCCAATTTTACAGAATGCATCCCAGTATAGTAAACAAAGACGTAGTCCCACGTCAAAAACGTCAAGCGTTGACTCTCACGCAATTTTCAGTGTATGCCAACATTAAAATAGCTCCTCCCGATGGAGACGCTTCGGTTCCGATTAAACTCACTTTTGCATCGTTTTTTTTTTTCATTCAATCAATGACACCATGCAGAAAAAAAACCTTCTTCGAAACGTAGAACGACATCGCCCGCCGCAGGGAAGAAAGATCGTGAAACGGCAATGTCCTTTCGGGGTAACAAATTGTTGACAGCAAGCAAGCACGGGAAAGCAGTTCTTATGCAAAAACGTTTGTAAAAGTTCTCATTGAAAGTTCTTTAAAAAAAAAAAATGGTATTGGTGGTATTCAAGACACGACCGCATGACGTTGGACTACGGTATTCTTATTTTCCATTAAAACAAATAATAGAGAGAATTGCAACTCTAGTATTTGCTGCAATTTTATCTAGTGCATTTCTGAATGCTGAGACGTTAAAACGTTATAAATAATAATATATAGGGTAGGGAACGGCTTAAGCAGTAGCACCTATTTTAATCAGTCGAAGAAAACAGGCCTCAAACTCCTGCATTTCGACCACTATCGACAATTTCAATGATGGAAACGAAAACTTTGATTGTCTAGCTGTCTTACGAATATAAGAAATACCGTTAATCACAAAGAAATCTGTGAACAATTGCAATTGAAACAAATCGACCTATATTGCAGCCATTCAGGAGCCACTTCAGGTGCTGAAAAAAAAACGCCTGCAAAACAGATGGAAACTGCTTAAAATAGCTTCGGGGTGATTGGAATAGTGTCCCTCGATTGGTAACTTTGATTGATGATTGTCAAAGTTTGCTAACTTAGTTTTACAATCCGAAAACAAGCTCTGACAGAGGAAACGATAGAGAGCAGATTGATATACTACTGTTTGAGTTTCACCCAGCACATTTCGAGTATTTCGTCTGAATACACAGGCGGTTCCTAAAGCTGCTTAGAATATGTTTCCTACCCTACTAAAAGAATGGATATCTTTTATTTAATCGCTGTCATTTCATACATATTCGAATCAAACCTTTGTTCGTAGCTGCACCAGCAAGACAATCATTTAATTGAGCGAATTGGTAAAATTTTCCTATCTAAGCAAAAAGCAAACTTAACGAAACTATCTGAAATTGGAGCCCAGAACGATTCAAACGAAAATTTTAAATTTAAAAATTGTTTGACATTAAATTGATAAAACTCATGCTCGGTTAGCTCCAGCCCAGCATATAACTTCATGTATTTAAACAAAAAATACGTTTATTTCAATAACTTAATACAGCAAGAGCTCAATTACACGTTTTTCGGTAGTTGTTATCAAGGTTTTGGCGAGTGACAGGAAAATATCTTAACTTCTTCAATTGTGATTTAGAGCATTTCTAATTGTTTTGTTATTTTTCACGATAGCGACAAGTTTGTTTCTTTCTCTGTGTGCGAGAAACAAAATCAAAATCGCGGACCGAGAAACAAAAATGAAAATTTAATGAATGCTTTTTGAGAAAACTTGCAACTCTTTTTACCAATAATTTATGACACTCAAAAGAACCTGTTTTGATCTAAATGAAATTTTTAGTAAATAAGTGTTGATCATTCATAGGCAGTAATTTTTTCTCGATGACTAAAGACTGGCTGAAGAAGTTAAAATCGCTGCTGTAAAATCAAATTCACAACTGTGTTCGTTAAGACGTTTTAATATTTTAAATGACAATAATAATCTTCGATAAACACCCGCTATAGTTATCCACACACATGCTATAACTATCTATACACACGTTCAAACTATTCATACACACGCTGTAGCTATAGTTTTTTATACAAACATGCTAAAGTTATCCATACACACGCTATTCCTATCCATACATCCGATACAACTATCTATAAACACGCATAAGCTATCCAACCATGTGCTATTACTATCCATACATACGCCATAAGTAATCATTACACACGCAGCAGCTATCCACACACACGCTATAACTATCCGTACACACGCTGAAGATATACACGCTATAGCCATAATATGCTACACATGCTATATCTTACACACGCTATAGCTAGCCATACACACGCAACAGCTCTAGCTATCGAACAGAATGAAGAAATGCAGCTGCCCACTACCTCCGCCGCTGCTGCCTGATACCACCGCTCTGGTTCTGCTGCAGCTCAGTTTCGCCACTGGAATCAGCCACCGCTGCTGATTATTCAAGACCGTTCTAGTGGCCTTCCACTTTTTGACTGATGACTACTATGAGACGACACAGGTTATTATATAGCCCAAAGCAAAAATCAATTCGCGAGCAAAGGGGAAGCGAGCTTGTGATTGGTTGAATGTGCACGACTTTTAACACAACTTTTAGCTAGTTTAGTATCGAAAACATATTTAAATTAGTATATGACAATCTTGCGCAATATTTCCCCTATCAATCAAGCCATTCCTGTTCAGAATCTGTTCAGTGGTAATGATAAAAGAAGCATTTTAAAACGGTGTTTAAACACCTGTTGCAGCTACCGAAAGCGAGCTCGTTATTGGTTGAAAGCTGTGAGACTGTTTACAAAGTCAGATCGGTTGTATCCGTTAGTGTCGACTGTGCTTGTGAAGAGAGGTGGTGATTGGTTGCTCGGTATGATTTAGACAATCGATGTGATTTATCAATTTTTCAATAGTGTATCTCGAACAATAGGTTATTTTTGTTACATAAATTCAACCGTAAAAGAATTTCTGATCGGTTGATGCCAAAACCTCGAAATTCTGAAAGGAAATGACAGATATATAAGCGCTCAAAACCTGACCACTTTTCCCTGGTTTTCCCCGGTTGAATTACTAGATTTTCAAATTCAGGTGCCTAACTTCGATATAGACGTTAGTCCAACGTCAAAATTAAGAGCAATGAATTTTATACAGAAGGCATATAATGTCTCTAGTTCGAAGAAAAAGTGCAGTTGGCAATAGCAAACGTTGTTTCCGTGAAACCGCATGCCCATTTGTTTTCCGTACCGGTGCACAACTAAGGAAAAAAACTTATTTGTCTTCCAAACAGACGGATGATCAGTGGAAATACATTTTTACAACTATCTCAGCTGGGAATATTCGATGATAAACAATCTAAATCTATTCAAATTTTTACGCTTTATTTCTAGGACATGAGGACGTTATCGACATTTCATGGTTCGGATTGACCTAGTTATGACCTTTGAATTGATTTATTATGATGATCTCATTCCACCCTTGAATTGAGCTTGAGCTTGAAAGATTGCACATTTCGTAGTTGCTCCTCTGTGATGGATCTGAGCTAGTGAAGTTGCACAGAGAATCACATATAGATTTTTTTTTTCTTCATCTATAATTTATTTGACACGGCACAAATACAATTTAATGTTTAACGGCGCCAATTATATCTGGTAGCTTACTTTCTAAAGTATCACAATAACTAAAAGCAAATTTTTTATCCTCGCTGCCGACTACGAGCTGAAACTAAATCTAACTTAAAGCTAGAATGTTTTGCATTAAAAGCACAGGTTTGCTGTATGATGGTTTTCATTGCAATAGGTAAGCAGCATATTGAATATGTTCCGCTGCTGGGCCAAGATATTACGGACTGGCATATTGGGTTGTCTCCCTCGGGACCTGAGAGTATCGTGCGGGTCTAGTTGCTGTTTCCGGATCCGGGGTCTTAACGTGTTCTTGTCGTTTGGTTGGATGTAGGCGGAAGGGAATAGGATTAAACTAGGGCGTGGATGGATTTCAGGAAAACGTATATAAGGGACATGTAGGATAGGTCACGGCTCGCCAAGACATCACGAACAGGAACAGCCGGCTGCCTACTTTCGGCCTGCAGGGAAGCTATTAATTTAGACCTGGCGTCACGGTGTACAGGGCATGACCAAACCACATGCTCTATGTCGTTATAACCTTCACCACAGGCACAGATACCACTTTCCCCGAGCCCAACACGACGGAGATGCGCGTCAAATCTATAGTGATTGGACATAAGCCGGGACATCACGCAAATGAAATCCCGACCTACATCCAACCCCTTGAACCACGGGTTCGTCGATACTTTGGGGATTATGGAATGTAACCACCTTCCCAATTCCCCTCTGGTCCAAGCATTTTGCCAACTGATGATCGTATTCTGACGTACAAGTGCGAAAAATTCATTAAAAGCAATTGGTCTTTCATAAATATCACCGTTTGTTGCGCCCACCTTAGCCAAAGAGTCCGCTTTCTCATTGCCCGGTATCGAGCAGTGAGAAGGGACCCACGCTAAGGTAATCTGAAACGATTTTTCGGATAAAGCACTCAGATGTTCCCGTATTTTCCCCAGGAAATACGGAGAGTGCTTAACATCTTTCATCGATCGGAGAGCCTCAATGGAACTGAGACTGTCCGTAAAGATGAAATAATGGTCCGTGGGCATTTTTTCGATAATCCCTAGGGTATACTGAATTGCAGCCAATTCTGCGACGTAAACAGAAGCAGGATTATCGAGCTTATGGGAGACGGTTAAATTGTTATTGAAAATACCGAAGCCAGTGGACCCATCAAGAAGTGATCCGTCAGTGTAGAACATATTGTCGCAGTTGATGTTTCGATATTTATTGGAAAATTTTTTGGGGATCTGCTGCACGCGTAAATGATCCGGGATACCACGAGTTTCTTCTATCATGGATGTATCGAAAAACACAGTAGAATCAGAAGTATTTGATAAGTCGACACGATTTGGAATATTCCAAGAAGGGTTAATATTTTGGGACATGTGATGGAAATACAATCTCATAAAACGGGTTTGAGAATTAAGTTCGATTAACCTTTCAAAATTTTCAATCACGGGACGGTTCAAGACCTCACATTTGATAAGAAAACGAGAAGACAGGCTCCAGAAGCGGTTTTTCAATGGTAGTACTCCAGCTAAGACCTCCAAACTCATCGTATGGGTCGACTGCATGCAACCTAAGGCGATACGCAAACAACGATATTGTATTCGCTCCAGTTTGATCAGATGTGTGTTTGCTGTGGAGCGGAAGCAGAAACACCCGTATTCAATAACAGACAATATCGTTGTTTGGTAAAGCCTTATAAGGTCTCCTGGATGGGCTCCCCACCATTGTCCGGTTATTGTACGAAGAAAATTCTCTCTTTGTTGACATTTTTTCATCAGATACCTCACGTGACAACCCCAGGTGCCTTTAGAGTCGAATCAGATACCAAGATATTTGTGTACCAAAACCTAAGAAATCGTTTTACCCATTAATTGTGTTTGGAGCTGAGCAGGTTCATGCTTCCTAGAAAAAACTACTATCTCAGTCTTCTCCGGAGAGAATTCGATACCTAGCTGTAAAGCCCAAGCAGACAAATTGTCCAAGGTATCTTGCAATGGTCCTTGCAAATCGGCAGCTTTGGCTCCTGTAACAGAGATTACACTGTCGTCTGCAAGTTGTCTTATCGTGCATGAATTTGCCAGACATTCGTCGATGTCATTTACATATAAGTTGTAAAGAAGGGGGCTTAAACATGAGCCCTGGGGAAGACCCATGTAGCTAATGCGAAAAGTTGCCAAATCGCCGTGCGTAAAATTCATGTGCTTTT